>NW_022437002.1:2899957-2917594 GCF_009761245.1 Sapajus apella
CCAAGATGGCGTCGAGAGTGACCTCGGGTCATCCTCACTGCTACACTTCCACCCGTGCCGTGATAGTTTACAAATGCCATGGCAATGTCAGGAAGTGATCCTATGTGGTCTAAAATGGGGAGGCATGAATAATCCACCTCTTGTTTAGTATATAATCAAGAAATAACCATCAAATGGACAACCAGCAACTCTCGGGGCTGCCCTCCCCCTGGAGTAGCCATTCTTTATTCCTTTATTTTCCTAATAAACTTGCTTTACTTTACTGTAGGGACTTGTCCTGAATTCTTTCTTGCATGAGATCCAAGAACCCTGTCTCGGGGTCTGGATTGGACCCCTTTCCTGTAACAGTCACAGGGAATTCCTCTATCCAGGCACCTTGGAGGCACTCCCTGTCTGCACCTGTGTTCAGGGGGCTGGCTGCCACCTGAGATGGAATCCTCCTGCCTGCCAGCCCCTTGCTCCACACCAGGCACTGTGGGGTGCCTTTACCCCACCCTGCTGTCCTCAGCTTCAGTCCACCATGGTCTCTCTGAGCCTCACTTTCCTCACCTCTTCCATAATGGTTTGACTGGATGTGGCTTTTAGACATTTTTTAGCAGCAGAAAAACAGAGCTTCTCTTTGGTAAGCAAGGAGATGGGGTCCTCTTGTAACGCCTGGAAAACAGAGAGGTAGGCATACACGTCTATTTAGTCTGAATCAGTGGTTTTGACTTTACGACTCCCCTAAAGCACAGATGCACAGAATTTGAAAATCAACTACATATTTCCTCAGGGTTCTTGCAACACCAACTTGATTAAAATTTAAGACTCAGACAGTCTAGACACAAATAAGAATTGCATCAGCTACAAGCAACAAAATTAAAAACAAACAAGAAAAACCCTGAGCTTTAAATCAAAGAAGGGTGTTCTCTCCCAACACAAAGTCCAGCAGAAGCACACCCCAAAGCCGTCAAGCACCTTCCCCGCCTTCACTCAGCCATCTTCCACCTGGGGCTTCCTCCTCAGATTCGTGGCCTCAGGACCACAAAGAGGCTGCTCTGGCGCCAGCATCTTGCCTGTGTTCTGGGCAGGAAGAAGTGGGTTGGCAAGGAGCCAAAAGCCTATACCAGCTGGGTGGCCTCCCTTTAAAGACTCTCCTGAAGACACCCAGTGAATCTGCTCGGATCTCATGGGCTAGAACGTGTCACATGGCATTCCAATATACCAGTGAGAAGGGGAAAAACACAGTTTTGGTTTTTTAATCTGGGCACCTTGCCACCTTGAAGAAACTCTGGGCTCCACAAGTAAAAATGAAGATGGTGGTGAGCAACTAGGTCCACTCCAGGGGACCTAGTTAAGCTGTTGTGTGGTTTGGGGCATGTCCTTTCCCCTCTCTAGCCTCGACATCCCCATTTAAAAATGGGAGAATTAGGCCAGATGCTATGGGACTTTATCCAGCTCTGCCTGCCTGGTGCATATCTTGATGCTGTTACCTACCAGCTGTGTGACCTGCGGTGGCTATTGGTCAGTTTCCTCATCTATAAAATAGGGGTAATCACGGAGCTGCCCCATAGGGTTCGGAGGACTGGACAGGCTGATACTTGTAGGGTGCTGAGCAGAGTCTGACAGGAAGGCACAGACAAAAGCCATCAGCGCCGCTGCCACGCTAAGCTCTGAGAGTCCGCGAGTCCTGAGTCCTGCTTCTGCGCGCCCCTGAGTCCTGGGTAACTGGAAGCAGGTGCCTTCCCCTCTTGGGGCCCAGCAGGTCTGAGAATTGCCTTCAGAAGCTGGGCCTGGCTTGACAGGACAGTGAGTCCCTTGCTGGGCTGGGAGCGGGGACAGGAGAGGACAGAGTCAGCCAGTTTCCTGCAGCCGGGCCAGTGACCTGGGCAGCAGGGACTTCCTGTTTCCCGGAGGGAATCCAGGCCACTGCGTCCAGCCCATCCCTCCCCTCCCCACAGCTCCCCTCTGTAATGGAGGAAACTGTCACTGGGGCAACCTTCCCTGCGTCATCTTCCCCGGGCAGGAGGGCGACCTTGTGGGTGAGAAAAGCACCAGCAACAATCACCCTTTGTCTCCAGCTCGGCTGCTCCCAAAGTGCTTTCTGACCTTGCCCTCGTCTCAGCCCTGAGAGCCTCCTGCCCATTTTCCAGATGAGGAAACTGTGGCCCAATGAGGTGAGGTGACTTGCCCCAGGTCATAGGTTACAGGGCTGGTGAGAAGTAAGGCTGGGATTAGAACCTGAGTCTTCTGAAAACATTGGCACCCAGTGGACTCTCAGTCAGGGCCCCTGAGACAGTGTCAGAGCCTGGAGCTTGACCCTCTGGTGCCCTGATGACCTAGATGTGATCCTCAGCCACTGTCACCTCCCCGGCTGGTTCCCTGAGGAAGGAGGCTTGGGGTCCACTCCAGGGGGCCTAAAGACCCCTTTGTCTTTAACATGTTCCCACTGTCCAGCCTCATGACACTTGTCCCTGGGGGCACAGAGACCAGACAGAACCACTCCACAAAACCTAGGTACAAACAGCTGTAACTCAATGTGGCCAGTCTGACATGCCACGGGCTAGGAGCAGAGACCTTGCATCCCCAGGTGCAAATCCTGACCTTGGTACTTGCTGGCTGTGTGCCTTAGGCTGGTGACTTAACCTCTCTGAGCTTCTGTTTCCTCTCCCATGAAATGGAGGTCATGTTAGTTCCCTAGTGCTGCCATAAGCAAACTGCCACGAGCTTGTTGACTTCAGATGACAGATCTAAACCTCTCAGTCCTGGGGCCTCAAGTCTGAAGACGAGATTTTTGGCAGACTTGGCTCCTTCCTGGGGCTCTGGGAAAAATGAGGTCCATGCTTCTCTCTAGTTTCTGGTGATCTTGACGTTCCTTGGTCTGTGGCTGCACAAGTCCCATCTCTGCCTCCATCTTCGTCTTCCTTCTGTCTAGGTGTCATCCCAATGTCCCTCTTCTTAGAAGGACATCAGTCCGTGGATGAGGGCCCACTCTAATCCACTGTGACTTTGTTTTGACTTGATGACATCTGCAAAGACCCTATTTCCAAATAAGGTCACATTCACAGGCAGCAGGGGTTAGAATGTGAGCTTGTTTTTCTGGGGAACAGAGTCACAACACTGCTATGAATTGTGGTGCGGATCATACAGGTAATTCTTATCTAAGCCGTCCAGCCCCGAGTCAAACTCACAGAAAGTCTTCTGATAGCAGAGGCTGTTACGCTCGCTTTGATTCTCCCACCCCAGCAACCAGCCCCAGCTTTGACTGTCCGCCTGGTGCCCAGCTCCTCCAGGTCTGAAATCCTGACTCACGTCCCGGAAGCTCCCAAAGGCTGCACCAATAATAAGAGGCATTTTTTTTTTTTTTTTTGAGTCAAGGTCTCACTCTGTCACCCAGGTTGGAGTGCAGTGGTGTAACCTCAGCTCACTGCAGCCTCCGCCTCCCAGGCTCAAACGATTCTCCCACCTCAGCCTCCCAAGTAGCTGGGACTACTGGTGCACACCACCATGCCCGGCTAATTTTTGCGTTTTTTGTAGAGACGGGGTTTTGCCATGTTGCCCAGGCTGGTATCTATTGCCCAGTTCATATCTATTGAGCACTTGCTATATGCCAGACACTGTGTAGGCACCAAACAGACATCATCTCATTCTGTCCTGATAACAATCTTGTGAGGTCGCAACTATTATTATCTTCTTTTACAAAGGAGAAAACAGATTCAGAGAGGTTTAGCGACTTACCTGGGGTCACCAGCTAGAAAGCCGCAGCACTACTCAAACCTACTGCCTCTGGCTTGGAGCTCTTAACTCTATAGCCTTCCTGCCTCTCGAACAGCAGCCCCCAAGTGCAGACCACCAACCCACCTCCGTGTCTGCTTGTCCTCTTGCCTGTTGCTGCAGCTGTCCCCAAGCATCTTTCTCAGGAGGTCCCGCCTGACCCTTGTCTCTGTTCCTCCCACTGCTGAGCCTGCCTGCTCGTGGCTGCACACATGACCTCCAGCCCAGAGCTCAGCCGTGCTGCTGGACTCCAAGGAGAAGCTACATTTTAAGAGGCACAGCTGGAGGAGAGGACCCCAGGCCAGGCAGGAAAACGGCACCGATGTCGAATCTGGAAGGAGTGAGACGTGGGGCCACAGAAAGTGGATGCTGGGCACAGACGAAGGAGAGAAGGTGGAAAGGCAGGTTGGAGCCTGGCTGTGAGGGGCCCTGAAGGCCACACTAAGATTTCTGATTGGGACCCTGGCAGGTGATGGGGCACACGGAAGGGGATGGGAGCAGGGCAGGAACAGGGTCAGGCTAGTATGGAAGAAACCCTCCTTCAGCACCACAGACTGGGCAGGGTGGCAGAGAGCACCTGGAGGTGGTCCCCAGAGAGAAAGCTGTCACAGACTTGGCTACCGATCAGGGGCTTGTGGGCCAATGTTTCCCAGATGCAGCTGGGCTGAGGCCCTGCTATGGCTCCTGCAGCCCTGCATGTGTGCAGGCCACCTGCGTGTGCCGTCTCATCACCAGGACAGTCCCCAGCCTGGGTGACCGTGTCTGTCCTCATTCGTTAGATGGATGTCCTCATTAGTTAGCAGGTGTAGAGGTGACCTGAGAGCAGGGGATCTGCCCCTGCCCCATCCTGAGCTGGGCCTCCCAGAACAGGACAGGTCACTGTAATAGCTAAGATCACATTTATTGAGCAGCGACTATGTGCCTGGTGCTGTTTTAAGCATTCACTGTGGATTCATTTCTTTACTCTGATGAGCAACACTGTGAAGCAGGTGCAATTATTATTCCCATTTTATAGATAAGAAAACTGAGGTTAGAAGAATTGCCAAGGTCACATTTGCTAAGTGCTGGGGCTCACTTGGAGCATACATCCAGGTCCAGAACAAACTCAGTGCACCTGGGAGGGGCGGAGAGAGCCGGCGCTGCACGGATTGGGACGGAACAAAAGTCTGTGTAGCTGTGACTCTGAGTGCCAGCCACAAAGGAGGGGTAGCATCTCAGCGGGGGCCAGACAACCCTGAGGACACGGCTCCAACCCCAGTGCCTGCCACTACAAAAGCTTCTCGGCTCAATCTCCCCAACTTAGATATAATCCCCAGGTAGGAGGTCCCAAAATGATTAAGATTATGTTTCTGCTATATTCAGCGAAATGGGAGCTCAAAATAGAAATCCAGGTCAGAAATAAAAAAGAAAGTTACACTTCTTATGCATCAGTGTTGTGACTTCATACCTGATATGCTATCATCGAACCATTGTACAGATGGGGCAATTGAGACTTAAAATAAGCAGCGAAGATGGGTGTGGATGACCTCCAGGGCCCCAGCAGTGAGCTCACACTTCACCCATTCAGCTTGAGTAAACCTGACACACAGTGGAACAAACTGGGGCTCAACACTCTGACAGCTCCTGGGTTCTAGGCCTGTCTCTGTCCCTTGGTCACTGTTGAATAAATTGCCTCTCTGAACCTCAGTTTCTATGTGAGATGGACTAGTAACGCCCTCCTTCATTAATTCACTCCACATACATTTATTGAGCTTCTACTATGTGCCAGGCACTGCACTAGGAGCTGGGGATACAGCAATGAATAAACCTTTGGGGGTATGTCAGGATCTACCTGATAAACGATGGGCCATTCCCTCTCCCTTCCCCTCCCTGTGGGTGCGCCCCACAGCACCTGCAGGGTATAGTAATGTAAATACCTATCATGGTGGCCCTACGATGCCCTGGCTAGAAGAACTGTGGTGCCCATGGAGTGCTGAGAGGGGAGACAGCTGGATGAGGCTCCAATGCCTTGGTGTTTTCCAGAACTTTTGGCCTGCAGGGCCAGACTGCTATCCTGATGTCAGAGGTGTGGCCTCAGGAGAGGAAATGGAAGGTGCAGGGTGAGGCTGGCTCTTAGCCACTGTTTGGGCACAGGAAAACATTTTCCTGTGGGGAGGGGAAGCCCCGGGAATCCACTCCAGCCAGCCATCTGGAGGGTAGCCCCATCCAGAGCAGCCCTGGGCAGGGTGACGGGAGACAGGTGTGTGTGTGTGTGTGTGTGTGTGTGTGTGTGTGTGTGTGTGTGTGTCCGTGTGGGTCTGTTTCTGTGGATCTGTAACTCTGTGTGGATCTGCATGTGTTTATGGGTGTACACCTCAATATTACCAAGTCCCAGAGGGGAGGAGTACCCCAGACCTTCCTATACACACAGTCGCACTGAGGCAGGCACACACAATCCATATATAAAGGCCCCACCCAGACACACAGACAGACACATATGCATATACTCAAGCACCCACAGTCACAGTCACACCATGCATCCACAGTCTTCTGGGTACATAGATGTATATGTATACACAGACACATGCCCATAAGCACAGACACACACACACACACACACACACACAAACATGCCTTCACACAAGGACATACACAGAGACACATGCAGACACCCAAAAGCTGATGGGACCAAAGCCCAGGGAGGAAGGCCAGAGCGGGAGGTGATGACCAAAGGCAGGCAGCGCGTGCCCGAGGGCTCCCAGCCTAGAAGGACGTAGCTATGCGGGTCCCTCACTGGAGCGCAGGGTGAGATGTACCTGGAGAGAGGGCCATAGCAGAAACATTGGGCCCAGAGGAAGGAGCAACCAGCTCTGCTGGACGGGGGTGAGATCAGGAAGGACTTCCCAGAGGCAGTGACAGAGACTTTAGAAAAGAGCCTCGGCTGGATATGGTGGCTCAGGCCTGTAATCTCAACACTTTGGGAGGCCATAGCAAGAGGATCACTTCAGCCCAAGAGTTGGAGACCAGCCTGGGCAAGACCAGTCATAGCAAGACCCTGACTCTACAAAAAAATATTTTTTATTTAGCCAGGTGTAGTGCTGCATGCCTGTGGTCCCAGCTACTCAAGAGGCTGAAGTCAGAGGACCATGTGTGCCCAGGAGTTCAAGGATGCAGTGATTGTGGCACTGTACTCAGCCTGGGCCACAGAGTGAGACACTTTCTCTAATAAATAAATAAATAAGACACCAGAAGTCCAGAGAGAGGAAGAGGGGATGGGGTGCGTCTTGGAGTGTGCTCAAAGGTCACACCTCAAGCACCCATCAGCCGCTCCGTGGACCAGGTTCTCCCCCAACATTCCTCCCCATCTCCAGCCATTGTCTGCCATCCTGCCATGAGTCCCTTATTCTCTTCCATACCTACAGTCAGCATTGTTGGCTGTCGGCCACCCAGAAACCCTGTCCCTATTCTCTAGGTAACAGAAAAATTCTTCCTCTCTTAGAGGACTTTCTTCTCCCTTATTACTGTAGTTGGCACAGTCCTAGGACCCCTGGAATTTTACATGTGGCTGCTGGAAGAGAGAGGCTGTGGGTCTCCTGTCTGACAAACTGACAGGATGTGGCACCAAACTGCCTGTGGCCATGTCTACCTCCCACTCGTGTGGAGGAAGGCTGCCTGGAATAGAAGAGACGGAAGCCAACAGAGTGGAGAGGGTAAGGTCCCAATTGATCCGGGTGCGCCTGAGCCAACACCATCCTGTGCCTGCCAGGGTGAGAGCCAGGGCAGCCATTTTTTTTTTTTTTTTTGAGGCAGAGTCTTGTGCTTGTCGCCCAGGCTGGAGTACAATGGCCTGATCTCGGCTCACTGCAGCCTCCGCCTCCCAGGTTCAAGCAATTCTCCTGCCTCAACCTCCTGAGTAGCTGGGATTACAGGCGCCAGTTACCACATCCAGTTAATTTTTGTATTTTTGGTAGAGACAGGGTTTCGCCATGTTGGCCAGGCTGGTCTCGAACTCCTGACCTCGTGATCTGCCCGCCTCAGCCTCCCAAAGTGCCAGGATTACAGGCATGAGCCACCACCCTTGGCCCAGTGCAGCCCATTTTTCATATATTCTGGTTTGATCTGGTACCAAAAACTAGAAGAGACCTGACTAGCACAGTTCCCTTCTTCATTCTGTCTCCCATCTGTCCTTACCCCATCATCATCATCTACACAGCTCCCTCCCCACCATAGGCTCTGTCCCACCTACCTCTCCTTCTTCCCCACATCCATCCTCCAGAGCCCCCGCCTCCAGCCCTCAGCCCGGCATCACCAACCCTCCCCAGAAGGGGCGGTCCTGGGCTCTAGTGACAGCTGAAGGTCAGATTTCACAAGAGCAGCCTCTGGGTTATATTCAAGGCTGAAAGCTCTGGATGTAATGGGAAGAGACAGTGGCTGCAGGCAGCACACAAGGCTTGGCTTTAGGCCTGGGTAGGGAACCCGGCCCTCCCTCTGTTAGCAGGCACCGATAGGGCTGACCTATCCTGGGTCAGGCTTCGGTACCTCTGCCCCATTTGAAAGCATTAACCCCTTCTCTAGTCTCAGCCTCCAGTCTCTCTCCCCTCCTTCCCATCATGCATTCTGTGGCCAGAGAGAGCTTCCGAAAATACAAATCTGACAATGGCATTACCCTCCCCACAGAACTCTGACAGCTCCCTGTGCCCTGGGAGATAATAGCCTTTAGTCTGGTTATTAGCTAGGATATAGGTTGAGCTTCTAAAGCAGAGACCCAAAATAACTCTGGCTTAAAGGAGAGAGAAGTTTATTTATCCCTCATATAGTCATTTACATATCAACCATTAATGGCAGGGGCTCCTTGGCACAGCGGACCCAAGTTCCTTCTGTCTTGTTAAGCTGTAGTCATTTCGTGTTGCCCTCATTCACATGTTCAAGATGGGACCACGTGCACCTTCCACCAATGGCAAGGGGAAAGGGACGGGGCGGACACACCACTATCTTTTAAGTGATCAAGGGGAAAACCGCCTACACTTCTGCTCGCATCCTATTGGCCACATTAGTCACATGGCTCCACCTAGCTGCAAAGCAGGCTGGGAAATGTAGTCTTTCTTCCAAGCCGCCGTGTGTTATTGCTACGAAAGGAAAAACAGATACCATTGCAAAGCCAGCAGTTGCTGCCTCAGCCTAGCATTTGGAGTCCTTCATATCTTTGCTCATGCTGTGCACCATTGCCCACCTCCCTCTTTCTACCTCCCTAGTGCCTGCTCATTTATAAAGACTCAGCTCGGGCCAGGCGTGGTGGCTCACACCTATAATCCCAGCACTTTGGGAGGCCAAGGTGGGTGGATCACCTGAGGTCAGGAGTTCGAAACCAGCCTGACCAACATGGCAAAACCCCGTCTCTACTAAAAATAGAAAAATTATCTGGGCATGATGGCACCTGCCTGTAATCCCAGCTACTCAGGAGGCTGAGACACGAGAATTGCTTGAACCTGGGAGGCAAGAGGCCGCAGTGAGAAGTCACGCTGCTGCACTCCAGCCTGGGCTACAGAGTGAGACTGTCTCAAAAAAACAGACTCAGCTCAAATGACCTGCATTCTGGGAAGCCCTTCTTGACCACCACCCCAGTCTAGAGGAAGAGTCTTCGTGTCCATTGATGACATGGTGTCATGTGTAAGGAAGAATTCATCTCCCACCCTAGATTGGAAGCAACCTCAGGACAGAGACTGCAACTAATTCAATTCTGCATCCCCCCACCCAATATCAAGCCTGAAATGGATGGGTATTAGGGAATACAGAATAAATGAATGAAAAAATGAGTGAGTAAACGAACTATTTAAATTAGAAAATTGTAACTGATAAGTGATGATTGATTGAATGCATGATTGTGGGCCTGGGGAGACACCTGAGCATTGATGCTGTGCTGATTAGGCTGGCAAGACTCCCCTGGGGGTCTCACCTCCTAATATGCGGCTCCCTCCACCAGAAATGCTCTTCCCTTTGGTTACTGTCTAGCTCCTGCTCCACCCTTACTTCTCATTTTAAATTCATGTCCTCCCTCCTCACTCCTCCCTCACTCCAACAGCACCCTTCCCCCCGACACCCCGCAGTCCACAGACCACGGTCCTTCCTCTGAAGCACTCAGAACAACTGTCACTACGTACATGCCATGTACTAGTTTGTCCACGAGACTGGGAGCTCCATGAGAACAGGGTTGGGTCTGTCTCTCCCATTGTTGAGTCCCCAGCCTGGCACAGTGCTGGACAGAGTAGCTGTCCACTAAAAGTTAAATGAGAACCTGACTTCTTAGAGTGTATCTAAAAGGATTGACATTTTGGCCCCAAGAAGGGCCAGGATAATGTTTGTGGCATGAGTGAGTAGGTGGCAGCCTCAGCTCTGCATGGTGGGTGGCACTAAGAGTCTATGCCCAGAGGTGGCCTGACTGAGGGGACTGTGGGGACAAGAGACAAGCAGAAAACTGCCCACAAGCATCTGATCGAAGAGCCCTGGGTGTGGTCTGCTATAACAAAGGATTGGGAGCCACACCTTCACTTTGACTGCTGGAGAGAGAGGGGCTTGCTGGAAGGCAGGAGATATTGTGATACAGATGACAAGTTACTTAACTACCCTGTGCCTCAGTTTCCCCATGTGAAGGAGTTAACAAGAGCACTGTCCTTATGGGATTGTTGTGAAGACTAAAAGATTAATCCACGTAAAGTGCCAGGGCTCGGTTCACTGTACATGTTTGCAGGTAACATGAAGGGGCAATAAAAAGACCTGTTCCCAGGTCAGAAAGAGCCCTGGCTGAGCCTCAGATTTCTCATCTGTAAAGTGGGTGCGCCAATATGTAACCCCAGGGGCTTGGAAAGATATAGTGAGACAAGGCTATAAGGGGATTGGCGTCGTGCCTGGCACCAGGGAATCCTCACCCCTTCTCCTGAGACAGAGAAGAGAGAGGTGGGTGCAGAGAATGCCTGCCTGCCTCGCCTGCCATAGGCACGAGCCTGGGGAAGTGGGGAGGCCCCCTGGTGACTAATCTCGTTAATGGTAATCATCACCCTGGTTCTCATTAATATAATAACACTGGGCTCCCGGCCGCCGCCTGGCTCCAGCTCTGGCTCCTCTGTGCCTCTCATCTCAGCCTGGCGGGGGGCTCTGCAAACACTCATTACACTCCAGTCCCTGGGGAGGCCGCCAGAAGCAGCAGCTATTCCGGGCACACGGCTCAACTCTGGGCCGCAGGCTCTGCTTTTAATAAGCACTGTTGTATACACTCAAGCACACACACACACTCACATGCACACACAGGTGCTCACACACACAATTATGCAGCACTTTGCAAGCTCTTTGCTGACCATTAATAATAATCGCTCACAATGACCAAGCCTTAGGTGGTAAACAATGATTGTGGAAGACTGCTAAACACTTCCACTTGCCAGGAGCGGTTCTAAGTGCTCTCTCCACTTGTATTAACCCATATCATCTAAATGAGCATTCCTGGTGTTTCCATGTTGCAGCTGTGGAAACTGAAGTACCTGGAGGTGATGAGACTTACCCCAATCACTGACCCGTGGAGCAACAGAGCTGGGATCCAAATGCACAGAGTGTTAAGCAGAAGCTTAACACTGCTTCAAAGGGTATTAGCTCCTCAAGTCAATCCTCACGCTGATTCAGTCCTTATTCTCCCCATTGCACCAGTGAAGACATGGGCTCAGAGAAGTGATGTCACTTACTCAGGAACACACAGGGTGGCCCAACCAGAGTGGCAGCCTCACCACTCCCCAGGGGTGGAAGTAGGAAGGGAAATACTATTCCTCTTTTAAAAAGGGCCGGGGCACGGTGGCTCATGCCTGTAATCCCAGCACTGTGGGAGGCTGAGGCGGGTGGATCACAAGGTCAAGAGATTGAGATCATCCTGGTCAACATGGTGAAACCCTACCTCTACTAAAAATACAAAAATTAGCTGGGTGTGGTGGTGCACGCCTGTAGTCCCCGCTACTTGGGAGGCTGAGGCAGGAGAATTGCTTGAACCCGGGAGGCAGAGGTTACCATGAGCCAAGATCACAATCATGCCATTGCACTCCAGCCTGGGCAATAAGAGCGAAATTCCGTCTCACCAAAAAAAAAAAAAAAGAAAAAAAGGGAGAAACTGAGGCCCAGAGAGATTACACAGGGACTGGTGGAGCCCTGGCCCCCTCTTCCGGTCTCCCACTTCACCCCCAGCTCTCACCCTCCCACACTCACCCCCACCTTGGAGACCTGAATTCAGGCACAGACCTGCTGGCTTGGCCATGGGGCACTCAGTGTGAGAGGCCCTCCCGCCACCGGGGCTCCCTCCAGGCCATTGATGTTCTGTGCCACCACCTCCTAGCTGTGTGTTCCTGGTCAAGTCACATCACCTCTCTGGGCCTGGGTTTCCTCAAAACGGGGAAAAGAGCTGGAGTATTTACAACGTTCCAGGCCTATTCTATGTGTGTTCCATGCAGTATTTCTTTTTTCTATTTTTTTATTTTTTTATTTTCTGAATCAGAGTCACCAGGCTGAGTGCAATGACACGATCCTGGCTCACTGCAACCTACACCTCCCGGGTTCAAGCAATTCTCCTGCCTCAGCCTCCCGAGCAGCTGGGACTGCAGGTGCACTCCACCACGCCCAGCTAATTTTTGTATTTTTAGTAGAGACGGGGTTTTACCACGTTGGCCAGGATGGTCTTGATCTCCTGACCTTGTGATCCACCCACCTTGGACTCCCAAAGTGCTGGGATTACAGGCATGAACCACCACACCCGTCCTCCATGTAGTATTTCATTTTATTCTCACCACAAACCCAGAAGGAAGATATTTTAAAAATCGATGATTTTTAAGATTCTGTTATTCTATAGAATAGAATTCTGATTCCCACAGAGTCTATTATGAAAGATTCCATGATCTTAGAAAGAGTCCATTACTCTGGGATTCTCAGGTACTGGAAGGTTCCATCATTCTATAGCTGTGGAGTTAAAGAACTTAATGAATTGGTAATTCGTTGCACCTCAAGGGCAAGAGGCAGTCTGTCAGCCCTTGGTCAGCCTTGACTCCCACCACTGTCCACCCCTGCCCCTGTCCCCTCCCTCTACTGTGACATCGGAGCCAGCCAAGGCAGAACAACCTGTCTCTATGTCATGGCCTTGAGTCTAAGGTCAGTGAGGACTGTGGAGACTGCCAGAGCACGTCGTGGGTAACTTGGCGGACAAAGGGCTCTGTGCACCCGCCTCCACTGTTCTGGCTAGGCCTCACACACAATGGAAGGACCTTTCAAAACTGCACCCAGCCTGCCCCCTCCCTCAGCCAGAGACACCCAGAGGTGCAGCTGAGCTCGGTCACAGAGTAGGCCCCCTCCCTGCTCAGAAGGTCCATGGAGAGGAGGTGGGGGCCACTGGGCACAGAAGGGCAAGAGTCTCCCCACTCTTTCTTAACTACCGATGGTTCCCACCTCTCTACCTTTGCCCATGCTGTTCACCCTGCCTGACACGCCCCTCTCCCTCTACGAATCCTCCAAGTCCCCTCATGTCCTACCTCCTCCAGCAAGGCCTGCCTGGTTATTCTACCCCACCCCCACCGCATTTCCTCTTTCTCCAAAGTCCTGTTGTGTGGCACTGGGGGCTTATGTGGGGCTCAGAGACTCTCGTCTCTCCTTTCCTGTCTGTCCTCTCTGCTACCACCAGAGTGATCTTCCTGGAACAGAAATGTGGCCTTGTCACGCTCTTTCTACAGAAGCAAACTCAGAAGTGTGGTATTCACATCTTCCCAACTCACGCCCCATCCTTTCTGCTTGGCTTCAATTTCTGCCTCAACTCCATGCTCTAAAGCTTGGCCAGATGAAGTGGGGATCTGCCCTCCGGACACATGGACACCTGGGCAGTGCTTCTGAGACTGGAGCAGCTGAGACCCTGCCTTGATCACAACACACAGGCATTGAGAGTCCCCTTGCCCATCCAACTACACACACATACAGCACTTAGGCTGCCACCAGGGAGCCCACTGGGATTGCAATGGTGTGTGTTGGTACCATGGACAGTGCTGGTGGGGGCAGGCTCTGAGGGCTACGAAATCCACCCACTCTGGGGCATGCATGGGTTTCATGCAGCAGGCATTTGCCGTCCCATTCTTGCTAGGTGTTATGGAAAATTCCAGAGAAAAAGACATGTTGTCACTGACCCCAGGGGCCTTAGAGACTGGAGAACTGACAGCCCTGCCACCAACCTCCCACCTGCCTCCCTGCAGACTGCCACAGTCATTTGTACAAATCACAAATCTGACCATATCTCTCCCACCACCCCCTCCCCCCCCCTTTTTTTTTTTTTTCTTTTTTGAGACAGAGTCTCAATATGTCACCAGGAGTACAGTGGCATGATCATGGCTCACTGCAACCTCTGTCTCCCGGGTTCAAGTGATTCTCCTGCCTCAGCCTCCCTCCCAGGTACCTGGGATTACAGGCACACATGACCATGCCCAGCTAGTTTCTGTGTTTTTTGGTAGAAATGAGGTTTCACCTTGGCCCAGATGATTTTCAACTCCTGACCTCAGGTGATCCATCGCTTCAGCCTCCCAAAGTGCTGGGATTACAGGCATGAACCACTGTGCCCAGCCCCATGTCTCTCTTAAAAGCTCCATGGGACACACACACACACACACACACACATTCTCTCTCTCTCTCTCATACACACACACACAGACAGACACACACACATCACACATGTCAATTACTTGTAAGAGAAACTCCAAAGCATTGAGCATAACAGTCAAGGCTCTTTCTGACCCAGAAGGCCCAGCCACCCTCCTCCCCTCACCACCATCCCCACCCTCATGAGCCGAATACTCCAGCCCTGCTTGATTTCCATCATTCCCCAGACATGCAAGGGTGCTTTTCTCATTTTTGTCCTCTAGAGAGTATCTGCCCGTCTTCTTTTCACAGAGAACTCCTACATAGACTTCAAAACGTAAACCAAATATTTCCTCCTCCAGGAAGCCCCAAAGTGAGTTGTTCCCTCCCTCTGCATGCCAAGAGGCCTTCTACCTGCCTCTATGTCACTTGGCATATTGAATTCTGAATTACCATGCATCCCTCATATCAAACAGAAGCCACTACATTTGTCTGGGCTTGTTAGGAAAGGCATGGTGCTTGGCAGAGTGCAGGGACTCTCTGAGAATTCTAACTGATTAATCACTATGTCAGTAATACTTGTATTTGACAACTTTAGATTTTCTGGAAGCCTAAAAATAATGTCAAAGCTGTGCTTTGTATGCTAGTTTTTCACTCTAGAAGCCTGTCTGTCTTGTCTTTAGAAAGAGAGAGCACTATTTATTGCGTCGACCATATGCCCAATAATTGTTAGAATATGATTAAATAAAACAGCCTCTAGCAGATCAGCGCATCAGGTCCAGCCCTCCTCCTTCACATCTGTGTTCCCCACGCCAGGCTGTGGGTTCCCGGAGGGCCAGGATTTCGTGTCTTTTATTCCCCTGGTACCTAGCATGGAGTCTGGCACACAGGAGGTATCCATCAGTATTGGGAGACTAACAAACTAGAAGGAATCACATGGGCTCCAGGTCAGATTGCCTGGGTTCAGATCCTCATTCTGCCATGTGCTTGATGTGGAATTTTAGACACAATTCTAACCTTTCAAAGAGGCCTCTCTTTTCTCATCTGTAAAATGGGCATATTACTAGTATACACCTCATGGGGTCATGATGGTCTTTATGATGTTGTGTAAAAAGGACCAGGCATACAGCCTGCCCAGCAGAAACACCTAGTAAAAGGTGATTGTTGCGGTCACTAATGTTGGGTTGAATTTTGCGGCTTCAACTTAAGCACAGCGGGAATCCAGAGACAAGAGAGGGCAGCTTCACCAAGAATCCAAGATGACTTAGATGATCCAAGTCAATATTTACTGAGTACTTCCTATGCACCTTGAATTTACAATGAAGCCTCATGGCGATTCTACCAGGTGGATACTAGGGTTATCCCCCTTCTATTTCCATAAGCAGCCGGGTATATGGAGTCAAATAACTTGGCTGGAATCACCTTACCAGTAAGCACAAGAGTTGGGAGTCAAACCAGGTCAATTTGGCCCCAGAGTGGGGCTCTTCACTTGCATGCCACATAGCCAACCTCAAGGAAGCTGGAGGCTCAGCTGGCCTTTGCAGGGCAAGCCACAAGACAGAGTCGCCTCTGCTGGGAGGAAAGAAGAAGGACTTCCCCTCACGTACTTCCCATGAGCCAACCCAGGGTATCTCCCAAAGGCCTGCATCTCTCTCTCTATTCTCTCACCCCTACCTTTCCCACCCAGCCAGCCTCCCTCACGCCCTCCTTTCCCTTCCTCCTCCCATTGTCCAGGTCTAAGAGTTCATCCTGGCCAATGACTGGGAGCTCCCAGAGCAGGTGATGTTGGAGTGGGGTTTTGAAGGATCCATAGGAGTTTGCCAGGGGAAGGTGGAGAAGAAGTCAAGGTTGACTGTGCTGTTGTCTCACCTACATTCTCAGCATCTGGAAGTCTCCGTGCTTCAGTTTCCTCATCTGTAAACATGAGAGTAATGAGTACCTACTGCTTCTCGAGATTTTGTAAAGATTAAATAAGCTACTACATGTACAATAATTTTATTTAATAAACACTCATGTAGTGCTTACCATATGCCAGGCACTATTCTAAAGGCCTCACACTGTTAAAAAGTTCTTAGAGCATGCCTGGCACCCGGTAAGTCCAATACACGTGTCTTCTGTTGTTACCATTACAGCCATGCACCACATAACAATGTTTCAGTCAACCACAGATCCCATATGCAGAGGTGATCTCATAAGATTATAAGGCAGCTGAAAAATTCCTACCACCTGGTGACGTCATACGCTGGTGTGAACAAACCTCCTGCTTAGCCCGTCATATAAAAGTCCAGCACAGGGTAGGGCAAGGTGGCTGACGCCTGTAATCCCAGCACTTTGGGAGGCCAAGGTGGGCAGATCACTTGAGGCCAGGAGTTCAAGATCAGCCTGGCCAACAAGGTGAAACCCCATTTCTATTAAAAATACAAAATTAGCCAGATGTGGTAGCACGTGCCTGTAATCCCAGCTACTTGGGGGACTGAGGCAGGAGAATTGCCTGAACCCAGGAGCCGGAGGTTGCGGTGAGCTGAGATCACGCCACTGCAATCCAGTCTGGGTGATGGCATGAGACTCTGTCTCAAAAAAATTTGAAAAAATAAGAAACAAAGTCTAGCACATAGAATTATATACAGCACATAATACTTGATAATGGTAATAAATGACTATGTTAATTTACTACATTATACTTTTTATCACTATTTCAGAGTGTGCTCTTTCTACTTATTAAAAAAGTTAACTGTAAGACAGCCTGAGACAGGTTTCTTCAGGAGGTATCGTGAAGAAGGCACTGTTACCACGGGAGGCGACAGCTCCATGCATGCTATTGTCCCTGAAGACCTTCCAGTGGAACAAGCTGTGGAGATGGAAGACAGGGATACTGACGAACCTGACCCCGCAGAGGCTTAGGCTAATGTGTGTGGTTGTGTCTTAGTTTGCAACAAAAAAATGTTTAAAAAGCAAAAATAAAAACAAAATATTTCAAAAATAGGCCAGTCGCAGTGGCTCATGCCTATAATCCCAGCATTTTGGGAGGCCGAAGTGGGCCGATCACCTGAGGTCAGGAGTTTGAAACCAGCCTGACCAACATGGAGAAACCCCATCTTTTCTAAAAATAAAAATTAGCCAAGCATGGCAGCGCATGCCTATAATTCCAGCTACTTGGGAGGCTGAGGCAGGAGAATCGCTTGAACCCAGGAGGCGGAGGTTGCGGTGAGCTGAGATCACACCATAGCACTCCAGCCTGGCAACAAGAGCAAAACTCCGTCTCAAAAAAAA
>NW_022437002.1:2917694-2942156 GCF_009761245.1 Sapajus apella
TTTGTTTGTTTGTTTGTTTGAGATGAAGTCTCATTCTGTCACCCAGCCTGGAGTGCAGTGATAAGATCTCGGGTCACTGCAACCTCCACCCCACGGGTTCCAATTCTTTTGCCTCAGCCTCCTGAGTTGCTGGGACTACAGGACTATACCACCACACACAGCTAACTTTTTAAAGTGTTATTTTTATTTAGAGGCTCACTATATTGCCCAGGCTGGTCTCAAACTCCTGGCCTCAAGCAATTCTCCTGACTCAGCCTTCCAAAGTGCTGGGATTACAGGCATAAGCCCCTGTGCCCAGCCTCCGGCACTTTTTCTATGTTTGGATATGTTGAGATGCATAAATACTTGCCACTGTGCTACATTTGCCACAGCATTCAGTAAAGTAGCATGCCGTGCAGCTTTGCAACCTAGGAGCAATGGTCTGCACCGCAGAGCCTAGGTGTGCAGCAGGCTATCCCACCTAGGTTTGTTTAAGGGCACTACGATGCACACAGGTGAAATCGTCTAATGACGCATCCCCATCATTACGTGACGCATGACTGTATTGCAGTATCTTTCGTATCTTCATTTTTAGTGTTGTGCCCCTGCTGCGTGTCAGTCATGGTGCTGGACACTTAGATCTGCCCACTTTTTGGGTCCCCACAAATCTTTTCTGCAGCCATCATCACCGTGCCCATGACACAGAGGAGGAAGCCAAGGCCCGGGAGGTAGAGGGTAGGTGAAGGGGCTTCCCCAGGATGACCTAGGAAGAACTTGCCCTGATTAACGGTGAATGACACCTGTTTGCTCCCAAAGTCATGCCCTTTCCTTACAGCATGCCGGTAGGACTCTTTTTCAATATTCCCAGCAAGGCAAGATAAAGGTCTAGACTTGGTCAGAGCCTTGAAAATGGACAGGGGCAGGCACTGAGGGTAGGGGATGGTGATGAACAAATCTAATGTCCTTCAAAGTGGGAGGCGTAATCCCCAGCCAGCCCATCTCCCAGGACTGATGTAAATGAATGGCAAGTGAGGCCAAGGACTTCCTGGACAGTGCTTCGTGAGCAAAACACATGGCTCACTTGGGAAGGGCTGCTTTTGCTGCTTTCTCTGGCAATGAATGAACACCTCTGGAGGAGGGAAACAGCTGAAGCCACGTCAGTCATGACAATTTCATGCAAATTATTTCAACAGAGCCACTCATGGAAGTCAGTTTTCATAAAAGGAGAGGGAACGGGGCCCATGAAGGCACTGACTACCTGGAAGTGGATGACACAAAGCCGAGGAAAGCAGGACGCGGCAGGAGTTCCCAGGCAGGGGCTGGGGGAGCGGCCCGGGGCCTAGGCTTGCAGCAGGGCGCCCAGCTCTCCATTTCCTGGGGCTGCAACCTCAGGCAGTTCCCCGTGCCCCTCCAGGAATTGGCTTCTTCTGTTTTAAAGCGCGTTATTATGGAGAATTTCAAATGTAAACTCAGAGTAGACAGAATAATAGAACGAAGCCCCTACATGCCCATCACTCACGTTGATAATGATCAACTCAAGCCCCATCTTACTTCTTCTGTTCCCTCACCCACTCCTCCCCATGTTATTTCGAAGCCAATTCCAGATACCCTGTCACTTCATCTACAAATATTTCAGCCTGTATCTCTAAAAGGTAAGGACGCATTTTAAAAACATAACTACAGGGTCATTATCACATCTAAGAGCATTGACAATGAATCCTTAATAACAAATATTCACTCGGTTGCTTGAGCCCAGGAGTGTGAGACCAGCCTGGACAACGTGGCAAAACTTTGTCTCTACAAAAAATACAAAAATTGGTCGGACGTGGTGGTGAGTACCTGTAGTCCCAGCTACTTGGGAGACTGAGGTGGGAGGATCACCTGAGCCTGGGGAGCTCGGGGCTGCCGTCAGCCATGATCACACAACTGCACTCCCGCCTGGGTGACGGAATGAGACCCTGTCTCAAAAAATATATACATACATACACATATACACATATATGTATACACGTATTAAAAATACATACACACATATATACATATGTGTATAAAATATTTCAGTCTGTATATACATATACATGTGTATGTGTGTGTATATATACACATATATACAGTTTTTACTCATTCACTCAGTGTTCAATTTCCACTTGCCTCCATTTGGCCAAAGCCAAGTCTAGACCTTTATCTTGTCTTGCTGGGAATATTGAAAAGAGTCTTACTGGCATGCAGTAAGGAATGGGCATGGGTTTGGGAGCATACAGGTGTCATTCACCATTAGCCAGGGCAAGTTCTTCCTAGGTCATAACTACGGCATTTTATTTTATTGATTTTTGAGACAGAGTTTTGCTCTTGTTGCCCAGGCTGGAGTAAAATGGAACGATCTCGGCTCACTGCAACCTCTGCCTCCTGAGTTCAAGCAATTATCCTGCCTCAGCCTCCTGAGTAGTCGGGATTACAGGCATGCACCACCACACCAGGCTAATTTTGTATTTTTAGTAGAGACGAGGTTTCTCCATGTTGGTCAGGCTGGTCTCAAACTCCCGACCCCAGGTGATCGGCCTGCCTCGAACTCTCAAAGTGCTGGGATTACAGGTGTGACCCACCGCACCCAGCCAACTGGGGCATTTAAAAAATATAATCTGTTTGAATCAGAATCTGAATCAGGTTCCCATATTGATTAGTTAACATGTAATTTAAGCTTATCTATAAATTCTCCGTCTCGTTCTCTTTTTTTGTCTTCCTTATAATTTATTTGTTGAAAGAACTGGATCATTTTTCCTGTAGTGTCCTACAGTGTGGATTTTGCTGATAGGGCCAATGTATTTATCATAAACACATTGTTTATGATAAAAGAGGGGCAAAAATTCTCCCCAATAATTAATGTCTATGAATGAATGGTGATAATTGGAAGGCAACCCACAAATGTCATGTGTTAATGCATCATTAGAGCCTTTCAGTAACACCAAGAGCTCCTGTTGTTCTGATGATATGATTGAGATTCAGAGAAGCTTAGCAACCTGCCCATCCTCACAGCTAGCTCATGGCAAGGAGGAGACAGCAGAATCCCACTGCACCTTCCAATTGCTCTAGGGCTTTGGGATTCTGCTGTTTGAGCCTCAGTTACTTCATTTGCAAAAACAGGCCAAGAGCCCAGACCTGGGGCTTAAATGAGCTAACATAATACGCGGTACCTGGCATAGTGCCTCACCCCATTCCTTTAGCTGTCTGCCCTCTCTCATCCCTACTGGTTATCTGGTGGTGATAAACCTGGATCCTCTTCGGCCCTGAGCCCCACCTCAGGCCAGCAGAGGCAGGGTGGGTGGCCCTGGAAGCTGAGCACACTCTGTTCTCAGGGCAGCTTGGGCCGGGTGGCTGTGACTCTTGGGCTGCAGGAAACAATCAGCTATTCTTCCTCCTTCCCTCTTGGTTTTATTGCTCATATCTTGGGTGAGGGGGCCCAGAGGGAAATGCTCCAACTCCCAGCAGCGCCCAGCCCATCTGCACCCGAATGCATGGTTTCCAGGCTCTGCCCTTCGCTGTAACAAGCCTACCCCTCAGTCATAGTTCACACTAGAGCTGGCCCTGATAGTCTGATTGCTACCCCAGCTCAGTGTCACTGATTCAATCCGTAGGCACTGTGCTGGGCCCTGCAAATCACAGTGATAACAATAGCAACAAGAGCAGTAATAATCGCCCGCGTTTGTACGGCACCTACTCCACGCCTGCCACAGCTCTAAGCACTATGCATATGAGGCCACTACGAGTATTGCCCCCATTTTACAGGTGAGGAAACTGAGCACTGAGTTTGAATCACTTACCCAAGGTCACATAGCTAGTCACTGACAGAGCTAGGATTTGGATAAAGGTTTGCCTGGTACGAGGCAGGTGCTGCAAAGAGAAGAATATAAATCCAGCTGCAGATGGGCATATTTGCCATGCTTCATGCCTCCAAATACCAACCATATTGTCCCCATTTGCCTTCAAGGAAACCAAAGCTCAGAGAAGTAGAGCAAAGGGTCTGCTTGGCTTCAAGACCGTGCTCCTTCTACTCCTCCAAGCTGAAAATAAAATCACATCACTGGAACTCGAGACGGGGAGCAGGGTGGGAGGCTGACGGCATTCAGAAGACGGGGCGTGGCCCTCTGAAGGTCCTGCATGAACAGCCATGCATGCCTGGCTTTGAATCTAGGTAATCCAACCCCCACATCACAGCAGGGTCTCACTGGCTCCTTCCTCTATGAGGACCTCCCAGCGGCATCTGGCCCCTTCACCCCACTTTATAGCTGTGCAAACTGAGGCACTGAGGTGTCAAGCTGTCTGAGGTCCCACAGTGAGGTCCTGGGCCTTGGGTCTCTGTCTTGGCTACTCTGACTCTGGTATCCTGTGGTCCCAAGATTTTTTATTTGTGGCCTAAAGCCAGAGTTCTTCCCCTGGGGGTGAACCACAGGCCCCTGTCACCACTGCCTGGCCCCTCCCAACCGCAGCCCCACCCCAGCCTCACCGCAGCAGCTCCGTGGTTTCCTGGACACGCTCAACCATCAGCAGCTTTGACCATAATGGTTCCCACGAGAAGCTGTTAGTCAATTTTCCCTGCTTGGTTCTCAATTTCTTTGACGGGGGAAGGTGTCTGGGGCCCAGGGTGCGACCACGGGCGGCCCTCCCCAAATGACCATATTTATCTTATACTCTGGACACGGCACATTATTTCAGCTTAATTTTATTTCCTCTTATAAATGGGCACAGCACGGGAAGTGTTAAAAAACAAAAACAAAAACAAAAAAGCCAGTTCCTTCACAAGGCTGGTTCAGGTGAGTCCCCGCGGCGGGGCAGGTGCCCTGGTCTCTTTTTCCACTGTCTTGTTTTCCTTATTTAAGGTTTTGGCCATGAACTCAGGACAGGCATGGTTAATAAACAGGTTACAGGGGAGAGAAGGGACAGGGAAGGCCTGGGGGAGGGGACGCAGACCCGCACACACCCCAGGCCAGTTCTGTACAGGAGAGGACTCACCAGAGGGAGGGACACTGTCTTCAGGGGGCTCTCTGGAGCCACGCCGCCTACGAAAAATATTTACATGCATTCACCACGCTGAGGCCAGGGGCACTGCGGTGCCAGGCAGGCACCCGGGGGATGCTGGGGCCACTGGCCCTCAGATGGCGACTCCCGGGGCCAGTCTTGATGCCTCTGTAAATCTGTACAGTTTGTGGGCCTCTATTTACAGGCAGGAGGCCTGAGGAGGCAAGTCCAGGGCTGCAGTTATTGGAAGAAGAAATTCAGAGAGCCCGGGAGGCAGCCGCTCCTCCCCGTGAGGCTGAGGTTCTCCCTGCATCCAAGGGCCCCCACCTGGAGGCCTAAGCCCTGCCCAGCCCTGGCTGCCACCCACATACCTCCAGAGATCAAGGGGACCAGCTTTTCAGGCGAGGCCCCCGTCTGGCCCCCTGGAGACAGGGTCTGGGCTCTCAAGGTGTTCCGGCAGCCAGGGCCCCAGAGGCTCTCAAGCCACACAAGCTCCCTCTCATTTGGAACTCGCTGTGCTTCCAGCAAATGCCAAAGCCCCTCGGACACCCTATCACAGGTGGGGGCAGGGGCACATGAGGGCCCTGCACCCACACTGCACCTCGGAGAACCCCAGCTTGTCCTCACTGAACTCTCGGACTGCCTTGCCTCGGTCAGGCTGGCCAGGGCAGATTTGGGCTGGTCAGACTCTTCAAGCTCACAAGGATGAAGCCTGGACATCTGCCTTGGGTCCGGGGCTCCATGAACAAGGCCCCTGGCCTCTTCTCTCAGATGCTAAGGACAGAGAAGAGAGGCCAGCGCCAGGGGCTCAAGCCCCAAATCAGAAGCCAACCCCTGGGAACCAGGCCGATTGGGGCCGCCCCCCCACAGGCTCCAGCCCTACTCAGAAGCTGCACTCCCTGCTGAGTCTCCCGCCCAGGGGCCAGCATCTTCTGCGGCTGGAGGCCTAAGCCCTTTCTCCTTTCTCCTCCCTGGTTTCTCAGCCTCGGCCTGCCCAGGCCATCTCACCAGAGCCGTAGTTCCCAAGGCAGCAGCACCCCAGGGAGTAGGGTGGGGAGACAGCCTTGTGGTCTCCGCTCCTAGGACCCAGCCCTTCTGCTCCAAAGATGACTGAGGCCAACCCACCTCCTCCAGATCTCGGGGGCCCCCCATGCCCACTCTTCTAAGGCTGGGTCCACCTGGCTTCCTCACAAGCCTCTGGGCCCTGCGAAGGAGGGTTTTGGGACTTGAAGATGGAGTCCAGCCTGGAACGGACAGGCTGTGGGACAGCCCCCAGAACCTCACCCTCACTGCCTACACGCTGCTACCCCGCACCCTGCAGAAATCTGCTGCCAGGGCATCTTGAAAAGGGCCCTGAAATACAACCTGCCTTCCTGACTTGAATCTGGGTTGTGGGTGAGGGGTGGGGGTGTGAGCGCCAGCCAATCACAACTCACATCTATCCTTTTGGCTCCAGGAGGCCCCCTGCCAAGTACACCCTCCCCTAAAGATCTGTGACCCCACACTTAAAGTACCGATGGAAATAGTCCTACTTGCTAGGTAACAAAGGAGGTAACACCTCCCCCACTGTTACCTAGTCTCATCCCTCAAACCCTGCCCTTGGCCTGCGGCTGCTTCCAGCCATGGCCCCTGAAGCTGCAGCCAGAAATGTTTGGCCAAATAGGTGAGGGGATGTCCACAGGGAGGGCCCCTGGGCAGGTGGGCTGAGGCTGGCCTGGCCAGGCAGAGGGCAGAGAGTGCGAAGGGCCCGCCCTCACAGGCACTTTGGAGACTTGTGTCCTGGGAGGCAGAGTCAGCCCCCTAGCTCAGAGCAAGAAGGGGTCACAGGGAAATGAAGGAGCCCATCCACATGCCCCCTCCCTGCCCTGGGTCTTCTGTCCTGGGAGACCCAAGAGCCCCTCACAGCCTGGGGTCAAATTTCCTTCCTCAGCCTTAGAGGAGCCCCCAGGCTCCCAGCCAGTGGCAGGGGTGGCCCCAAACCTCCCCCTTTGCCAGCTGCCGTGGGGAGGAAGCAGGTAGGGTTGAGGCCAGGCCCCCCTGCATGCAATGCCCTGAAAGGGCTGTGGCCCCACACTTTTTCCAGGAAAGGCAAGGGCCTGTTTCCCTCCAGCACTGAGAGCAGGTCATGTGGCGTGAGATTGTGCATCCACATGGGATTGTGTCTGACACCGGCTGGGGTTGGTGGCCACATGGTTGGTGTGGGCACCATGGCATGGGACTGAGTATGGTGGGGCAACTCCAGGGGACCCAATATGGGCTGACTGTTCTGGCTCAATTCCACCCTCCCCCAGTGAGCCTGAAAGCAGGAGACAATGTGTGTGGTACCAGAGTGTGGGTGTACTGGGGGCAGGAGGAGGCCACACTGTCACTGTCACGGGACCATGACTAGTGACGTGCATTGTACTTAGTGTCTGGGGGTGTGTAAGTGACGCAAGAGAGTAGCATTCTTGGAGGGATGTGTGTGTTCTGTGATATGTCTCGATTGGCTGGGCAGTCAGGATTGTGTCTGGTTTTGTCATTGCATGCTATGTCTGGTGTGTGACTGCATGAAAATGTGTGTGACAGTGTGGGCAATGGTGTCTGTGCAGAGTCCCCTCATGGGAGAGGCATCAGAGCAGCCTCTCCTCACCAGCGGCTGCCCCGGCACTCTCAGGAAGCGGTTCCTTAGGGGAAGATGCAGGAAGAAATGAAGTCTGGGGTGCATGTGTACTTGGCAGGCAAGAAGAGAGACTCAACAACCCCAGAAAGATGGGACAAAACAGGCTGGTGACAAGGGACACCCTCTCACCCAGGCAGAGAGAGGCCATGGGATAGATGCAAGAGGTTGCAGTGTCTAGATGATTTCAGGGACAAACGAATTTTTGTCCTGGAAACCAGCCTGAGTCCCTTTCTGCCCCAAAAAGGAGATCTCAGTGAGCCCTGTGGGGGCCAAGCCGGGGCTCAGGCCCATCTCGAGCCCCGCCCTTTCTTCCACCAGTCAATCAGGACCTTCCTTCCTCCCCTCCAACTGACGTGAGGTCCTGAAGCCCCAGACTGGTGGCAGGGATGAGGGGAACAAGAGTTGGGCTTGTAAGGGCACAGTCTGGAGTGATGGCAGCAGCCCCTGTTCCTCGGGGAAGATCTGTGAGGCTGGCAGCCTGGGCAGGCCTTGGGAGGGAGGGCAGAGAAGAACGGGGGCCAGGCTCCAGGCCCAGTCCCAGGCTTGGACTGGTGGGGCCAGGCTGGGGACTGGACGGCGGGCGGTGTTGAGGCTGCAGGGAGGCACTGTGGCTCCATTAGGCATAGAACTCCTCCTGCTTGTCAGGCTTCTGGTACGTGACGCTCGCCTGCTTGGGTTCTTCCAGTGTGTAGCTGCCCTCATCCTTTTTCTTCATGCGATAGATGAGCAGTGTGACCAAGAAGGCGGCAAAGAGGGCGCCCACCACCCCGCCCACAATCACAGCTGTGGAGGAAGAGGGCAGAGGTCAAGGCCCAAAGGCAGGGTAGAACCAGGGCAGAGGGTCCTCAGGGATGGGGGCCAGGGTGAGGAGAGGGCTGGAGGTCCTGGATCTGAGCTGGAGTGAAGACGGAGTCAATGCTACTACTACCAGCACTGGCTGCCATTTACAGGACCTCAGTGGCTGCATTCTGATCACCTAACACACTAACTCGCTGAACCCTCACACCAGCCCCAACAGGGAGGGGTCATTTGAGATCTTCATCAAATTTAAAATGCCATCAGTCATAAGATGCCTCAATATTTTATAACTGCCAGGAAAGAAAAAAGTTTGCTAACTAAATATGATATACCCCAATTACAGAAGAGTTAACATGTGAACAGATGTGCCTCTTAGAACTCATTAAGGGCAAAACGACTATCCCCAACCTACAGATGAAGGGAAGGCAGGCTGGGGAGGTGAAGTACCTTGCCTGAGTGCAAAGCCGGGATTTGGACCAGGAGTCCAGAGACTCCCTAGATGCGGCCAGGGCAGGTCCACAGACACTGGGGTCAAAAACTGGGGAAGGTCAAGCTGAAGGGTGGGTCAGAGATTAGCATCTAGGAAGTAAGGTCCCAAGGGGTCAGCCAGTGCAGCCCAGGAAAGCGGGGATCAAAGTCACAGTCCACGCAGGGGTCAGAGAGCACTGAGGAAAGACCTAGAGACGGACGTGAAGTCAGGGTTGGATACTGGGAAGGAGGAAAGTCAGGGGAGGAGCCAGAAGGCAGGTCCTGGGGGGTTGAGTGCCCAGCTTTCCTTCCTATTGGCTCCTAGGAAGCCACGCCCTGATCTCCCTTCTGGGTTCCTAGAGGCAAACTGAGGCCCAGCTAGCTGCCTCACTCTGGGATCCTCCCAGGCTCCCCTTGGCCCAGACCCCAAGCCTCACCTACGAGCACCTCCTTCCGCTCCAGGATACTCTTCTGAGGCAGCTGAGCAGCTGAGCTGCCCGAGTCGATGGCATTGTCCAGGAGGCCAGGGCCCGGGCGGGCACCCTTGGGCAGTGTCCCAGGTGGAGGTGACGGCTTGGCCGCAGCCCCTCCCACAGCTACCACCTCATTGGCTGTGTCTGGTTGTGTGGTCTCTTCTTCCGATAGCTCAAAGTCTCCGCTGGGCCCCCCACTCACCGGCACCTCTGGCTCAGCCCGGGTTGTGGTCAGGAAAGTCTCCGGAGTTGGGGTCTGCAGAGAGGGTGGCATGAGCCCAGGAGTCAGGCCACAGCACCCCCTGCCACAGGGCAACCATACTTGCGTGCGTAACCCCCACCGCCGTCCTACTGCCCTGGGGGCTAACACTTAGCACTCCCTGCATGCCAGGCCTGTGCTACGCCTTCTCCTGAGCGCCGTGCCGCGTCACTGTTGCCCCTTCCTGCTTGGCCAAGTCTGTGTGAAAACACCAGGCTTCCCCAGCTGCATGAGGAGGCGAGGGAAGGGCCTGCATCCTGCTGGGCTGGGTGGGGAGTCCAAGGGACTCACATTGACTCCAAAGCAGCTCCATGGCCCAAGGACCCTCCTCAGTGAGGCCAGCTGCAGAGAGCTCTGGCACCCAGGCCGTGTTACTGCCTTTCCATCTGACTCAGTGCACCCAGCAGGGACCAGGCCACCTCTCTCATGTCCTTGGGATTCATCCACCTATCCCTGGCACCCCTAACATCTTCATGCCCTTCCCATCAATCCCTCGCCCCATCCATCATACCCCAAACGCACACACATGGAGCCCTGGCCCTGCGAGACTGCCGGACTCTGGTGCCAACTGCCTGGGTTCAAATCCTGACTGTCACCACTAGCTGCAGAGCCTTGGGAAGTGGCTTCCCCACCCTGTGCACCAGTAGTTGCCTCATCTGTAAAATGAGATGACCACAGTGCCACCCGAGGGGTGGGCGTGAGGCCTGACGCTAACAGCCCGAGCGAGGGGTGGGCTGAGCACTGAGCCACACCCAGGCAGCCCTCCGCCAGGAGAGTGGCGCATTCTCACATGCCCGGCTTCAACCACCCTCAAACCAATGATAACAACCGTGATGATGACAGCAGCTGAGAACCTAGTGGGTCTACCATCACCAGGGCTGTTAGATGTGTCAGGAGCACTGTGGATATGTCAGGTGATTTCATGCTCACAATGAAATGATATACATTCTATTGTTTTCTCCTTTCCATAGATGAGGAAGCAGAGGTACAGAAAGGATCAGGGACCGGCCTGAGATCCCATGACTAGGAAGTGGCAGCAGAAGGATCTGAATCCAGCTGCCAGACCGCTGAGTTAATGCTCTCCACCAGAACACATGGCCCGGTCCTCCCTGTCACCACTGCACACACTCACCCAATTCCTTCCCCAACAATGTCCTGTCCCATTAGGATCCAATCACCTCTGTCCCTCTTCCCTCCCGATTTGATCTGTCCGTTGGTCCTGCCCCTCACCCCCACCTTGTCTGGCTCATCTCTACAGCCTCCTGGTCCTCAGTCCTGCCCAGCTCCATTCTCCTCACCCCTCCCCTGACCCACCCCCCTGCCCTCCTCCCTGTCCCTTCCCAACACCCTCACCTGAGCCACCTCCGTGGGTCCAGGGGCAGTGGTCCCCAGGGGCAGGGTGCTCCTCTCAGGGCTGTCAGGTTCCTGGGTGGTGGCTGGCCTGGGAAGGGCTCTTGGCCGGGAGGTAGCTGTGCTGACCAGCCTGGGTGTTGGTGCCTCGGTGTCCAAGACAGCCACCGTGGTGGGGGGAGAGGGTGCCTCGGGGGTAGTGGCCCGTGCCGTGGCTGCTGTGGTCAGTGGAAGAGGCAGAAGCCTCCGTACGCCGGTGGTCCTTACAACAGCAGTGGTGGCCGTAACAGGGGGTGCTGCAGGGGTGCTGGGGGCAGCGGTGGCCACTGTGACAGGCACTGTGGCCACAGTCAGGGCCCCTGTGGTTGTGGCAGCAGTGGTAGCCACGGTGGTGGAGATGGTGGTGGCTCTCTGGCTGGGCTCTTCTGGGACTTCTGTCGCCACTAGGGGACTGGTGGCTGGCTCCGGGGTGGGGCGCTCAGAGGGGAGCTCTTCGAATGGTGTGCCCACGGGCTGGATGCTCGTGGTGGGCAGCACTGCAGGTGTGGTGGACACCGCCAGGGCCACATCTGGGCTGAAGCGCATAGCTGTCTCAATGCCCGACTCCTGCTCGAAGTCTGAGGGGGTGGGGAAGAGGGAGAGAGCTAGGGAGCTGGGTGGCTGTGAGGGGCATGAGGATCCCAGGTAAGCAATGGCCATAAAAATTAGGGCTCCCAACCCCCTCTCTTTGCCCAATTTTCCCAGAAAAGATGAGAGAAAGGAGGAAGGCACAGCCTGGCCAGAGGTAGCCAGTTGCTGATGTTCCCCAACTTCTCTCTGCCAAGTCAAATATTCTTCTAGAGGCCACCTCTTCCAGGAAGCCCATCTTGACTATTCCTGCTCACCCAGCCTACACTTCTGTGAGGTTGAATCTAGGCAGAGCAACTGAAGCTCTACTGGCTGCAAATCTTGCTAGGGCTTGCAGGGGAGCACAGGAGTGGCATTCTGGGAAGAGTCAGACCCCAAAGTCACCCCTACCATGAGCTCAAGGAAGGGGTGGTACACTAAGGGCTTCCCCCAGAGGCACAGGCAGAGGGTAAGAGGGAGAACAAGCCCTTGCTACAAGGGAACTGCTTGGGTAATCTGGCTGACGCAAAGCGGGACAGTGAAGGAACCCGAGAGGAAATGAGATAAGAGGGGTGGGGGCTGGGGGAGAGAGAAGCCACAGCCAGCTGCTGGGCTCAGAACCAGGCAGGAGGGAGGGGAGCCGGGGAGCTCTGCAAGTGGAGATGTAACCCAACAGAAATGGGTTTTACAAAGATTAACTTGGAAGAGGCTCAAAGGACTGGGTTGAGGAGGGGAGACCAGGGGCGAGGGCTATGGGGAGCCAGCTCCGTGGCATGCAGATCCTCTACCATCTCATCAGATGCCAGTCCATGCCCTCACTGGGCCCAATCTCAGCTGCCTTCTTTTTGCTACCGTTTTGAGAGCTTCTCCTCTGTGCCAGATCCCCACTTCCAAACCCTTCTAGAGGCACTGAGAGGAACGTGTGTTTCTCATCATCCACAGGTGAGAATCCAGGGACTCAGGGAGGGGAGCACCGAGGGGCACAGTTGCTATGTGGCAGAGTGGGCTCCCAGTGCCCTTCCCTCCAGAGACTCTGCTAGACCCACCTGGCCTGGCTCCTCTTCCCCAGGGCATGGCCATCCCTGGCACCACTTGAAGCCCCTGCCCGCCCTGTGCCATCACTGCCCTAACCTCACCATTGGCCACAGCTTATTGGACCTGAGGGGACCACCTGAACCAAGCAAGGTCTGCAGAGAGAGCCACACAGCACACACAGAGACGCAGACAGGAGCCCCTGGAGAGCTGGGCGGCCGGGGCCCTGAGGTCCTCCCAGGCCTTGTTCTATCCCCAGGGGGACGTTCTGCCCTTCTTGTTCTGGGGATCCTGCCCATACAGTAGCGTGCCCCCGCCTCACTGAAGCAAGCCCCTGTGGGCTCCTCGGAGTAGGCTCAGGATGCAGACTGGTCACAGCCCCCAGGCAGGGGTGGGGAGAGGGTACTTACAGCCCGAGCCCGACCCTGAGTAGAGGTCATCCAGTTCATCATCGGGAAAGGAGTCATCGTCCCCAGAGCCCTCCAGGTCCACAGGCCTCTCAAAGTTCTCACTGCGCCAGCGCTGGGCCTGGGGAAGGTAGAGGCGAACACAGGGCTCGACACCCCAGACTGGCAGCCTGAGTGTGCCGAGGGGGTGGCAGGTGCCCTTGTGGGCTGAGTGATATCCACGTGGGTGACAGAGATCTTGTGTGTACCAGGAAGGAAAGTGCATGTGTGTGAATAATTCACAGGGCAGGCGTGGGGCAGGGGCAGGTCACCTGGGGCCCCATCCCAGAAGGCTTTCAGTGTCTGGCTGATGACTTTCTCTTGGAAACTGGTCATTTTTCATCCTGACTGCTTATCAGAATATTGTGAAAACCCAGCTCAGTGGTTGAGTAGGTCTGAGGTGGTCTCTAAGCATCTACAATGTTGGACTGGCTGTGGGGAGCCCTGGGGTGTGTGTGAGCAGGGGAGGAGCTGGACCGGCACTGCATTTGGAGACCAGCCTCTCACCCCTTGACACTGACGCCCCCCCGCTTCTGGAGTTGATACAGAGCCAGAGTGGGGATCTCCTATCCCCAGTCTCAACCCCCTGCTCCAGAGCCCTGCCCAGCCCAGCCAGGGCAGGCAGCCAGGAGGTGCCCCTCACCAAATGCACACACACACATAGTCTCGAAGTAATGAATTAATCAGTATTTACTTTCTACCAGTGAGTCATGGAGTGGAACAATTAGTGTAATTGCTCCCGTGACGAATTGCTGGGTCTTCCTCCTTTTTAGACGTTCCAGGAGCTCCGAGCAGTAGGGCCCAACTTTCCCCCAGCTCCCCTCTTCCCAAAAAGACAAATGCCCAGGGTGGAGGAGCTAGAGCTCCCCATGCCACTCCCCTCCACAACCTGAGCCAACCAACCGCGAGTCCCTGCTCCCTCCAGCTCTCTGGCAAGCAGCCTGAGTCACTCAGAAGAATAGGACCGAGCAGGGACCCAGCTCCGGCTCCTGCCCCTGCCTGGGGCTGTCTTCACTATCTTTCTATCCTTCCAGGCAGGCCGGGCAGTCTTCACTTAAGCTGGGAGGAGGGATTCTAAGAGGTCTGTGGTCTCTGTAAGCCCCAAATTGAGGTAAATGTGGGTGCCAAAACAAGGGAGTCCCCAAGATTCCTCCGTGACCAGTGCTACTTAGCCCCTAACTGCATGCTCCAAGAAAAGCCTGCACAAACCCAAAGACCTGCCCCTAAGCTACAGACCCTTGAAATGACACACCCCAGAGACACAGCACGTGCATAGACACACACTGACACATGCTCACCTAAAGGCAGCCACAGAGGCTCATCGTGTCAGCAGGCCTGTGGGTACAAACAGCGACATGCATGGGGCAGAGGGAGCAGGGCCTGCCGTGCAGCTCTGATCAGAGACAAGCATCGAGCCTCCTGCAAACCCATCAGCCTCCACTCAGGTAGCGCTCACCTAGATACTATTCATCCCCAGCTCAGTAGCCATCGACATGACAACCGTTACCATGGCGACCATCTTCTCTATGCTAAGGACCAGGAGCTGCAGCTCCCCACAGAGATGGGGGATGCAGGAGAGGGAGAGATCATGGGGGAACTAAGAGGATGGCAGGGAGGGGGGAGGCGGAGACAGAGACAGGGACAGAGAGATGAGGACAGAGGGAGGCCGGGGGCAGAGGGGGCAGAGACAGGGAGGGTGGGCTGGCGGGTACGAGAGAGGGAGAGAAGGCAAGGGTGGGAGGCAGGGGGGGAGAACTCGCACATCCTAATTTAGCCTCATGCTGATGAGGCAAGACTGGGGAAGGGGCCACCTCAGTGATTTTCCAAACCTGCGTCCAAGAGCACATTCTTTCCGAACAGCAAGCAGGTTGCAGGGCGGGCAGGGGGAGGAATAACCCAGTCACCCTTGCGTGCACCTGGGATGCTCAGCAGGAACTTAATGCGGGGACACCTGGGACCTGCAGGCATGGGCGCTGGGACTCCATGAGGCCCTCTCGGGAACACTGCTGAGGGGTGCTAGTAGTTGCGACTCCCAGTGGGGACAGAGAAGCGAGTGGTGGGGAACAGACGGAGCCTGGGAGGCAGCCTCGAAAGCCTCAGGAGTCACAGAATGCCTGAGGAGGAGGGTGACAATCAGCCTTTGACCCCCAAACAACCTCTGTATTTGCATAATCCATGCATAATGAGCATCATTATCTATGCCATTCCCTTAAAGGAGAACTGAATCCAAAAGCCCCAGGACCCTGCCAGCCTCTCCTTGACCCTCACTGTGCCCCCTCCAGGTAAACACAACTCAACTCTCCCCCATGCCTGATAGGAGGCCTCCAAAACCCCGAGCACATGCTAACTCATGTGCATGCGAACACACACACACACACACACACACACACACACACACACAATTAAGTATAATGTTTACCCACCACAAGCTGTATACTCACCACAGCCTATAGGCAATTCAGCCTGATCCACACCAGCACACACCCATCTACCTCACCTCTAGCTGCACACACCTGTCCCCAGGGTACTCACAGACACACACACACCCCTCTCCTCACCACATACCCCATGGATGCCCCGACAAACCTCAGCAAACTCTCCTGACCCCACCTGCCACACTCAGCTCACCAAAGCCCACAACACGGACCCACCGCCATGAACATGCATGTTCTCTAAACACACATCACTCCTAGGTATCGCCCCTGGCAGGTGCATCCTTTGACTCAGACATGAGCCTCACAACTTGGGTATGACCTTCCCTCTAGGCTGCACCCCACACACCCTCCACACACAGCGAATGTGCCCGGCGGAAGCGCAGAACCTTCGGCTTCTGGCCACCACCAATCTCGGGAGGGGACACTCAGCAGTGGCTCCCCCAACGGCGCCTGAAGGCCTGAGCATCAGGTCCCAGGAGAGCAGCCGAGCATTCCCAAGGCCCTCTAGAGACCTCTGCCCACTGCTGCTGAGGGCCAGCCCCAGGCAAGGCGCTGGGAGCACGTCACCTGCGCAGCCTCCTTCAAGCATCACAACTGCCCAGGGTTTTATCATCCCCATTCCACAGATGCAGGAACTGAGGCAGAGGTTAGAATCCAAACGTGAGCACGGGTCCTCTGCCTCTGAAACCCTTGTCCTGGACATTCCTGGGCCACCCTCAGACCCACTGCTCATCCAGGGCTCAATTCATACATCTGTGCCCTGCCGCTGCCCCTCACCCCCTGCACGACATCAGCTCAGCAACGCCCACAGCCGTCCACACCCGCACAACATCCACACCCACGCACCAGCACATGACGGTAAGACTGTGCAGCTCATAGCATTGCTGGGACAAGGGGCTGAGCACAGGACCCAACACACGGAGTGCTCCCAACACCCTGCTCCACACGTGTGTGGCCTATTGTCCCTCCCTGCAGCCACCCCAGCAGACTACACCCCGCCTCACATGCCATGAACAGGCCCACAATACCTGCATCCAGTTCCTTCCACACACACACGCGCGCACATGCACTTTCCTTCCAGGTGCACACACACGTCGGGATGAAACGTGGCAACCTTCCTAATGGACTGACGTCCCACTTCCATTTCTCCTCACAGTCCCCTTGTCACCACACCCTTTTGAAATAAGCCATAGCCTCACTCCACAGAGGCACCTCAGGCCCCCAGCCCAGAAGGGACCAGGCCCAGCAGTGACCCACATGCCCCCTCACTCCACACCACTCCCACCGATCCTCTCCTAGAGTTTTAGTGCAGCTGCTGGGGAGGCTCCCCTGGGCCAGGGGCAAGGAGATGTCACCTCCCAGGTTGCCCAGCCCCCTCTGTCCCAGGAGCACCCGGTCAGGGCTGTGATGGGTGAGGGTCTAAATGAGCTGGATGTCAGCTAAGTCTCCTCCCTTCCACGGCTACCTCTGCCCTCCTGCTCATCACTCACACTGAGTGCAGGGGACACATACCTCCCTCCCACCCCATCCTCCCTCAGAGCCCACTCCAGAGTCTGGGGCCTCTCGTGCCCGGCCCCTACCCCACCAGGCGCCTTCCTAGAGAAACAGGTCAGCACCGAGGCAAAGCAGAAGGAACCAGTCCCTCTTTTTCTACCCATTGGCTGTCAGGCAAACCACTTAATCTCAGCACCCTGGTTTTCTCATCTGTAAAATAGAGATGATAAGACTGTGCAGCTCCTAACACTGCTGTGGGAAGGGGCTGAGCACAGGACCCAATGCCGAGCAAAAAATGAATTGGTCAATGTAGCTGTGATGACTGTTAGTTTGTGTTAAAATTTCTATTATTATTTCCAAGTCTTTGTCTCATGTAAGCCTCAACCTCCTCATGACGGTGACTACACCCATGCAGTAGATGAGACGCTGAATGCCCAGAGAGGTTAAGTGGCATTGTTAAGGCCACACAGCAGGGGAGTGTGCAGACAGGCAAAAAGAGAAAGGCTGGATGACGGGGGAGAAAGGGCAAGTTAACAGACAGGCACACAAATTAGGTCAGCTGGCTGGGGGCCAGGAGCCCGGCACCCCTGTGCCGTGCTAATCGTGTTGCAAAAGCCAAGAATAAAATCAAGTGTAATTAGTTCTGCCCGAGCTTCCTTCCCCTAATTAGCCAGACTCAGGCCCCACTCTCCCGGTGACCGGAGGTGACATGAGTAAGGGTTGAGGACCCACCTTTAGGTTCTGACAGTCTTGGACTCAAATCCAGCTCTGCTTTCTCACTGGGTGACTTTGTATTTGTTACTTAACCTCTCTGAGCCTCTGTCTGGTTAAATGAGGTCAATAATGATACTTCGTAGAGCAGTTGTGAGAATCACGTAAGATCATGCATGCACACAGTCGGAGCTGCAAAAGGCTTTGTCTATCCCACGGCCTGCATTTCCCACCTCAGACTGCAACTTGAGGGATCAAAGATTTTAACTCTCCCCTCTTACCAATGTAGATGCTGAGGCACAGAGAGGGGAAAGCCTTGCTTACCACATCTGCTGAGAAGAGAGAGGCAGGGTTAGTCTGCCACACGGCATTCAGAGAGGTAAAGTGATCTGGCCAAAGACACACAGCGACTTAATGACTAGCTCCTTGAAGCTGGGAGGGAGGGCGCCTCAGCACATCCCTCTGGATCCCTGCAGCCTCCGTCCCCAAAAAGCCCTCAGTCCTGTGAGAACTCAGTGCCCCTCACGCTCACCAGATCCACCCCGGAGACCCAGAGCGTCACCGCAGGAATGTGGGCCGGGGCCAGGCTCCAGGCAGCAAGACAACCAAGGGGGCTGCACAATGGGGAGCCTGGACCAGGAGGGGGACGCCTCAGTCCCCACCCCCGCCCGGCCACAGCTGCCCTGGCCAGGAAGCCAGCAGCCCCACACCCGCTGTGGCTGGAGATGAGGGGCATAAGGACTGCACCTGCTGGGGAACGGACCGCAGGGCCCAAGTCCAGAGAGCAGAGGCCTGGGGAGGAGTAGAACGGGGAGGCCAGAGAAGGCCTAGCTGAACACCACGGGCTCCCTGAAAAAATCCACCAAGCCCAGACACACACCCTCCCACTAGCACCAACTCTTACACACTCAAGCCTCTCACCAACTGAACTTATCCCCACCCCCATCCACCTACAAGGCAGCTCAGAGGGCAAGAAACATTCCCTTTGGGGCTGTCCCATCCAAGCCAATTCCTCTGCAAGGACATCCTGGCAGCAGAGCGCTCTCTACCCCAAGCCTGTGTCTCCCCTGTCACCTCCAGCCAGTCCTCCATCCAGCCCTGTGTTCTCACCATCCCCCCACACCCCCCACAGGATCCCTTTTTTCCCACGATGGCACCTGCCCCCACCCACATCCCCACCCCAGCCCCAACAGAAGAGCAGGCAGCAGCTCTGGGTCAGGTGCCCACAGCCTCCAAGACTGTGGGCAAATCCTCTTCCCCCTTCTCTGCCTTTCCTTTATCCCATTTGCAAAATGAAAAACCCAGCTTGGTGGCCTAAGGGTCTTTCTGATTCTGACACTCTGGGCTCCCACAAATTCAGTCCTTAGGTCACGGTGATCCAGGACAATGTCATTTATGACAGGGGAAAAAATGGAAATAACCCACATACCCAACGACAGGGGACCAGTTAAATAAATGAGGCACAACTATAGCATGGAATATTATACAGCTATCAACAATTGAGTTCTCACAAATCTACACCATCAAATTAGGTTATTAAAAGACATAAATGTCAGACAGAAGGCTTTTTTTTTTTTCACTTGTTTCAAGGAATATTGAAGGATGTGGGAAAATGTACGCATTGATCATCAGAAGGCCGCACAGGATAGCTGTTGATGAGAACGTGCATTTGGCTCTCTCAATTCCTATGTGACCTTGGGCAGATGTTTAACTCCCTCAGGCTGCTTTAACTGGTAAAACAAAGATAAGAGTACTCGCCTCGTGGGGTTTACAGGAGGCGGCGCATGTTCACACATTAACAAATTGTTCAGTAAATGCTGGCTATTAATATGGGTTTCATCATGATGTTTAAAAAATAGGTTACAAAAAAATATGTAGAACTTGATCCTGTTTTAATGAACTCACTACCAAAGTGAATTTCTAAATCTTGCATTATCACTGAAGGTTCCCTAAGGCTCTCTCCGGGCGGTGGGATTACACGCGGCTTTCATTTCTTCTCGGGACCTTTCAGGATTGTCCGCATTTCTAGGATAATCCCATAGCACTTTCGTTATTAGAGAGGGCACGTTCTCCCTAAATCTCCATCCATGGCGTTCTCTGGTCTCTCCGCGGAGACCCCATTGAGACTGTTGGTGAGGAACCTGGAGAGGAAACTGAAAGTGGGGTGGAAAGGAAATGAACACAAAAGGCTCTGAGGGAGCTGGCAGGGCCCAGCGGCCCAGCCGAGCCTCACCACAGGCAGGCTGGCTCGGCAGGACCTGGCTCCCTCCCCTGGCATCAGCCTGTCTGGCGGCCACCTTGGCCTGTGGTGCCCAGACACCCACCCGCCACCTCCTCCCATCAGCCCCGTTCCTGGCTCAGCCAGCCTGGCCAGTCTCTGTGAGGTGCAAGCTGGCTGCCCTACAGCAGCCACTCTGTCCCCCGTGCCTGGACAGAAGCTGACAACGCAAGCCTGGGAAAGCCAGGCCCCCTCCTCAGCCCGGGCTGGGACGCCTCCATCACCGCCCCATCAATCCCAGCCACCTGCCTCTCGCATCACTCTCGGCCACCCTGACTCACATGGCTCATTGATGCCTGTCCCCAAGCTCGTGCCTGAGAGCAGGACCACCCACTGAGGCCCCATTTCCAGACCCAGCAGCCACCCCCCATACCGGCTCCCAGCTGCCCACCCCCATGCTCCTCCCACGCAAAACCATTTATGGCTCTGGGAACATGGGCTCCTTCAGGCCTGTCTGCTCCCTGCAGTACCTTTCCCCACCATCTCTGCCTGGCCAGCACCTACTCCGCTGGTTAATCAGTACAACCGATGGTGATTGAGCACCTACTGTGTGCCAAGTACTCTCCTAGGCACTGGGTATGTCCTCAAGAAGCTGGCACAGCTCACACAATGCCTCCTTTATGGGCCTGCTTGAATGTCACATACGCACGCCAACCACCTCCCTGGACGAAATTAGAAAGTCCTTTCTTGGGGACTCAGTGCCTCCACTATGCTGTCATTCACTAAGGGAGAAGGCCCTCCAACCATGTTCCCATCACTCCAACGGCCCCTCCCACCAGATCTCAGTGAACCCACTTGCCCGCCCTGGGAAGCAGATACTGTTTTGCCCATTTACAGATGAGGAGACTGAGGCTGTTAAGCCACCAGTGGAATCACATAGGATTTAAATTCTGGCCTTGCTGAGTCTAAATCCTGTGTTCAGTGAACTCCTGAACCCCTGAGAATGCATGCAGGGAACCCCAGTTTGTGATTCAAGACTCCTTCCACTGAGCACTTTTCTGGAGAAGTCTAGGCCATTCCATCCCTTACAAAAATGATCACAGCCCCCACAGAGGGAGCCCTCACTAAGTGCCAGGCTCCGTATATGCACGTTGCCTCATTTCTCTCCTCAAACACTGTGCCAGAAAGGGATTGTCATTCCTGTTTCACAGATGGGTAAACCAAAGTTCAGAGAGGTGAAGCAACTAGCCCAAAGTCACACAGCAATGGGCCAGGATTTGAATCCAAGATTAGCTGAACCCTGAAGACCATGCTCTTTGGATTGTAGAGCACACCTGCTCCTAGCACTAATCAGTTGCCCCTGCCAGAAGGTTCTCAAAAGCAGGGCAAATGTCAGACAGCAGCACCACCTCACACCCAGCTCCCTGCACAGAGACAGCCTGAAAGCCTGGGAGTAAGCAGAAATGGGGGACAAGACACACTCACATGACAGGTGGCCCAGCTCAGGTAGGCACCGCCCTCCCCCGCCATGACTCACCAGCAGGTGCCTCCAGGAATCTGTCTCCAGACTCCACGACTGTCCCTGACAGCAAACAGGCAAGGGCTGGCTGCCCACTCCTGGGGCCCATGAGTCTCCAAGGAACAACCCAGTGCGGAGTTAGGTGTTCCTGCCCTGGCTTCCCACTCCCAAACCAGTTACCTGGTCACAGCCCTTCACCTCGCTGGGCCTCACTCTGTCCTCCTATGAAATGGGAATAATGACCCCAACACAGGAAGATACCAGCTGTCACGTGCCTCGTGTTGAATAGGCAGTTAGTAGGCACTGAAACATGACACTGTGTCCCCACCCAAAGCTCACCTCCCTGACCACCAAATCCACCCACATGACCTCCCCACATGCCCAGCCAGTCTGCAAAACCAGGGCTAGTCCTCAATCTCTCACCACTGCCTGAAATGGGCCACTTGATTTGTTTTGGGGCTTCACAGGAATGTGTCTGCCTCCCTCTCCAATTGCTCCTGGCGGCAATGACTGGGTCTGTGTGGTCACTTCTCTAACCCCAGGGCTCAGACTCCTTCTGGAGCGCAGCCAGCCTCCACCAATCTTCGTTCAGTGAACCCTATGGGTCGGACCCCTCCCAGAGGTCCGCATCACCTGCCTCCTGCTCCCAGTCATTATGGAATCCTGAGGCAGGCCCTGCTCTTCTCTGGCCTCAGTCTCCGTGTGTAAAACGTGTAAAACCAGGGGTGGACAAGAGTCCTCGCTGGTCCCTCTAAAATCCAGTCAGGAGGACTCCAAATGAGCTGGGAGGAGGGAAGAGAAACTGACACTGATCCCAGCATATTTTGTCATAAAATGTTTATGTAAATTATATGCAAATATGCAGATCAGTGGGCTCCCAGTGGAGCCTACATTCTGGCCATTTCTCAACCAGGCCAGGGCCTGGAGGAAAGCAGCCTTCACCAAGCACACACTAAGCACCAGGCCCCTCACTGACTGGACTCTACCTTCTCAGGAGCCAGGTGAAATGGGCCTCCTTACTCCACAGATGCAGAAGGCCCAGGCGACGTGCTAGATGCCAATGAGCTCAGCTGGAGAATCAGGATGGGGTTCAGGACTGGAGCAGGAAAGAGGAGAGCAGGCAGGGTGGGACACGGCAGTGGGGAGGGGAGAGCAGGCAGGGTGGGACGTGGCAGTGGGAAGGGGGGAGCAGGCAGGGTGGGATGCGGCAGTGGGAAGGGGCTGGGGGAGCACATGGAAGGCCCCTAAGAGCAGAAGAGGATCCTCAGCCTGACCTTGGAACCACTTGGAGCCAGGTGAGGGGGCTCTAGGGACCTCACCAGCCCTCGAGCTCTGCTGGGCTGACCCCAGACTCCTCCAGGGAACTGAAGAGACCCTGCTGGAGTCAGCGCCCAGGTAAGCCCAGCCCTTACAGCTGTCTGAGGAGCTCGCACAGCTCTGATGGCTCCCCAGAGCCACACACATGCTGAGCATACACCCCAGGCACACACACACACACACACACACACACACACACACGTACGTACGTAACTGAAACGGCCCTGTCTGTAAGTGTGCATGTGTGTCCAGGCCTCTCCTCTTGAGGAGGCGGGCTGTGGTTCCCCGCACCCTCCTGTTTGCTGGGTTATTTATAACCAGCCCAAACTCACACACAGTGGAGATGCCACTCCCCACCCCCAGCCTGGAGCAGCCCCGCTGGCTTCTCCGTTGCTCCTCTTCAAAGGACAGAACAAGCCAGACTCAGATGGTCTGAGCCACAGCAGCCTTAGGAGTCACCACCATCATCACCCAGATGGGAAACTGAGGCACGGGGCAAGGCATCAGACAAAACTCCTGGAAGAAGGGATGGCAGGGCCCTCAAAAGCCAGCCTAGGGCCACACTTGTCCCTAGGACTGTCTCCAACCCAAGATGAGGCTCTGTGGGACATGGCGGGTGGAAAAGGGAGGGAGGGAGAGAGAGAGTAGACACATCCAAGCCCTCACCCTCACCCCCAGAGGCCTGGGAGGTACAGCAGGGACTCTGAAGCTAGGCTACATGGCTCCAAATCCCAGGACTGAACTTCAGCAGCTACACAACTGGACAAGGAAGTCTACCTCTCTGAGCCTCAGTTTCTTCACCTACTAAATGGGCATAATAATAGTCCTGACCTCAGGGGTTGGGAGGATTAAATAAGATGATCCAAGCAAGGCTCTCAGCCCATAGTTATAAAGAACCCAGCAAACAGGAGACTGACTACTTCTCAGTCTAGTGACCCAGGACAAGCTACTTGGCCTGAGCCTCGGTTCTGCTACCTGCAAATGGCCCGAGGTCATGAGCGCTGGACACCAGTTCCCACACACAGTAAGTGGTCATCACACACAGATTCTATCCTCTTCCTCCATTCCCAGGGGACCCCGTGATTCCTGGCCACCCCAGCTCCTCTCCTTCATTGTCTCCCGTCTCTTAGCATCTACCATGTGCTGGGCCTGGGGGTGGGGGGGTGGCTTGTTCTAGATATTATGCCGTGGAATCCTCTAAACAACTCTTCAAGGGATAAACTCCCTTCCCAGCTCTGCAGCGGGCCTTCTGCCTCGTTGAATATAGATGTTCTATAAATACTTGAGGGATGAATGGATGCAAGAATGAATGTGATCAAAAAGTCAGATAATCACAAGCGTTGGCGAGGACGTGGGGAAATCGGAACCCTCACACACTACCGGTGGGAATGTAAAACAGCACGGCCGCTTTAGGAAAGAGGCTGGCAGTCTCTCAAATGTTAAATGGAGTTTCCATATGACTCAGTAATTCTACTCCTGGGGTATATATTCAAGAAAAATGAAAATATAGCCGGGCGCGGTGGCTCAAGCCTGTAATCCCAGCACTTTGGGAGGCCGAGGCGGGTGGATCACGAGGTCAAGAGATCGAGACCATCCTGGTCAACATGGTGAAACCCCATCTCTACTAAAAATACAAAAAATTAGCTGGGATTACAGGCACGCACCACCATGCCCAGCTAATTTTT
>NW_022437002.1:2942256-2959326 GCF_009761245.1 Sapajus apella
ACCCAAATATCCATTAGCTGATGAATGAATAAAATGTGACATATCCATACAATGGAATATTATTTTAAAAAAATAAACTAATGCTGAGGCCAGGCGCGGTGGCTTACACCTGTAATCCTTGCACTTTGGGAGGCCAAGGTGGGTGGATCACCTGAGGTCAGGAGTTCAAGACCATCATTGGCAACATGGTGAAATCCCGCCTCTACTAAAAATACAAAATTAGCTGGGCGTGGTGGCACATGCTATTTGGGAGGCTGAGGCAGGAGAAACGCTTGAACCCAGGACACTGAGGCTGCAGTGAGCCAAGATTGTGCCACTGCACTATAGCCTGGGCAACGAGAGCAAAACTCAGTCTCAAAAATAAATAAACTAATACTGATACTACAATGTGGATAAACCTTGAAACCATTATGTTAAGTGAAAGAAGCTGATCACAAAAGACTATATATTATATTATTCCATTTATATGAAATGTCCAGGACAGGCAAATCCAGAGACAGAAGACAGGTGAGTGATTGCCTATGCCTGCAGGGGTCAGGGAGAAACAGGGAGTGACTGTTAATGGGTACAGGGTTTCTTTCAGGGGTGATAAAAATGTTCTAAAACTGGTGATGGTTTTACAACTGTGTAAACATACTAAAAACCACTGAATTAAACACTTTAGATGGGCAAGCTATATGTGAGTTATTTATCAATAAAGCTGTTGTTTCAAAAATAATAAGGAATATGAGACTGAGGCTCAGAGAGGACAAGAAACTTGGCCAGAGTCACACAGCAGAGCCTGGATCAAGTTCAGGTCCTCCAGAGAAGCCCAGCGTTCCTCTTCCTGACAGCATGCTTGTCTTGGCCCTGCTCGCCTCCTCTCCCATTTGAGCATCTTTTTACCAAGCCCCAGGTGAAGCCACCACAGCCCCCACCCCTGGACGGGCAAATGTTTACTCCGCAGACCACAAGTGGGAAAGGCCCAGCTCAGCAACTGCCTCTTCTATGCTATTCAAAAGCCACTTTGTGAGGTGGGGCCAGTGGAGGAGTTCAGGCTCAGCCCAGAGTCTTCAGAGACTCCAGGGAAGGGAGGCAACTCCAGACCCAGGCTGGCTGCTGTCTCCATCCCTCGACCTCGGCGTTCCAGCTGCAGCCCTTGGCGGTTCTGGATGCCCCCACCCCACCCTCTGACCATGTGGCTACTTGAGGATATGTCCCCACCAGGGAAGGGACAGAGCCTGTCAAGGCCCCAGTGGTGAAACATGCCTGAATTTAAACTCAAGTCCACCTGCCCTCTGTCCCTGTGGCTGTCTAGGGCAACCCTGAGGCCCTTCTCCCCGGCCCCACCTTTACCTGGCTCCCAAGCACCAGCCCCCACCCAGCACATCTGGCAGCTGCCAACCCCCAGGCTGGTTTCCACTCTACTCCCTGGCAGAGGCCTGTTTGGAATGGACCTACCAGGCCTTTGCCTAGAAAGTCCTCGGTAAGCCCTCTCCCCAGCATCCCCACCCCCCTTGCCTGGCTGAACTCAGTTATGAAGCCTGAAACACCTTAGGCCCTGCCTTGAGCCTCACCACCTTGGCTTCCCCCTTCTGGACTCAGCCATTAAGAAGGGAGATGCCTTCACAGTGCCTTAGACTGCCAGGCAGGGACCACAGATACCCTGAGTGGGGAGGCCAAGAACTCTACAAGGACCCCTTGCCCCTCAGTCCCAGCACTGGGGTGCAGGGAGCCAAAGAAAACCACATTGCTCATGCCCCCTCCCCTGACATCCTCCTCCAGCTTCCTGCAGGTCCCCTGTACCCCGGGTGTCCTGCTAGCCCCTCCTCCACACAGCCACAGGCTCCTCCTCTCCCCACTGAGCTCAGACAGAGTCCAAACACCTGCCCGGGCCCAAGGACCCTGAGTACCCTGTCCCTACCTCTGCAGCCCAGGGATGAGGCCTGCCCTCAACTCCTCACGTGTCACCCAAATGTAGCCTCCCTGACCCAAACTCTCTGAGGTCTCAGCTGACCCACCCTCTCCACCAGGAATTCCTCCCTGAGCCTCCCCAGGCAGGATCCGAAGCCCAGTGTGGCCCCCTCCCCTGGAGGGAGCTCCACCAGGCAAGGGCAGCCCAAGAGCCAATCTGGGCTGATGCCCAAATGCCTTCTTTCCACCATTTATCATGGCCGTCCCCTTAGAGACAGCACAGGACACACATCCCTCTAAATATGGAAAGGCAAAGAGAGGGAGGTGCTAAAGGTGGGGAAGGCACAAGTCGGGCACAATCTCTGTGCACCTCCACAGTGCCCTGGGTCATGTGGAATATTACTCCCTCCCATGGCGTGACGAAGACCATCTCACCTCTGTGCCCTGGTCCACACCCGCTCCGCCCAGCAGGAGCTGCCTCCGAACTCCCCCAACCATGTCCCATGACCGAACATTTGTGAAAAGCAGCACTACTGCTATCTGGGCAGGACAATTTTCTACCAGTGGGACTGTTCTGGACACTGAAGTCATTTAGCAGCCCAACCCCCACCTGGCCAGTGCCAGCTGCACTCCCACTACTGTGACAACCAAAAGTGTTCCCATGAATTTCCAAATGCCCCAGGAGCCAGCACCCTCAATGCCCAGCTCAGGTGTCTCCTCCTCATGGAGGTGTCCCCATCCCACCCTCGTCCCAGGCGACCACTCCTCCTCCCTGCTTAGGGCCCCAACTTTGGCATCTCTTGGTTGGGCAACATTTTCCCACTGAGTCAGACATGCTCTGACCAGAGAAACAGGATCCCCCCAGAAATGAGAATCCCCACAAGGCCTCAGCCCCGAAGACTCTGATCAGGGTTTCCCCAACCAGGAGGTGAAATAAAGGGACCCGCCTCTTCTGGCCTCTCTGACCCCAGCTGTCACCTTCCTCAGGGACACAGCCACATTCCCTCTCCTGCCACTCCCTAGCCTGCCGGCATCCAGTTTGGTAAATTACACATAACAATCTCCGAAGGAATCCAAGGTTGGTTTTTTGGTGGGGGGCGTGGGGGACTGGGGAAGTGTCCCTGGAGGTCAGGCAGAGAACAAAGCTCCCACACACACACACACACACACACACACACACGCACACTCTCTCTCTCTCTCTCTCTCTCACTCTGCTCTTGCCTTAATCACCTCCAAAGAGGCCAGATGATCAGCTGCCCCTGTGGCCTGGGCTCCTAGACCCTGGGATTAAGAGTTGGGATTAAGGACAAACACATTCTGGTAGCTCAGAGCCCCTGCAGTGTGAATGTGTGTGTGTGTGTGGTAGAGTGTGTGTGTGTGTGTGTGTGTGTGTGTGTGTGCGCGGGCGCACACAGGCATGTACCGCATATCTAAACACATTCAGGGGTGTTTCTGGGTGTGTGTCTATATCTAGGTACATCCGAGTATGTACACCTAGGGCTGTCTGGAGCGGCTTAGATGCCTGTGTGGGTCTCAGTGTGTTCATGTGAGCATGGAGGGCTGTATCTCTGAGTGGTGCCTGTGCACATGGCAGAGCGTGTGTGTCCCTGTCTCTGTCTCTACATGTGTGCACAGGATAAGGGCATGTGCACAGGTCCGCATTCCTTCATCTATAAGCATGCATCTGAGCCTCCCAAGGTAGAGAGAGCGTCTTCCAACTTCCTTAATCCACAGTGTTGCAGGAAAGCTCCTGCAGCTGACACAGAGGGAGGCACAGCAGCTGGGGGACTCCTGATCCCCCGGCAGAGGCTACAAACACCTTTTCCTACAGACACCAGGGCCCCACGCATCAGCACAGACACACAGCAACACACCATCACACATGTTGCAAGCACACGCAAACCCCTAACCCAAGCCCAATTCCTAAACAGAGACACAGCCTTGGCTCCACGTGGAAAAAGGATTCCCTGGCCTCACCTGCAGCCCTGCAGCCCATCCCTCAAGATAGAGCTGAGCCCCTTCTGCATGTGAGATTGTGTCCCTACAAGACCCCCAGCTCCCCAGCTCACATGAGAATAGGATCCAGCTAGGGCTCAGCTCCCAGAGGCCATGTGGTGGCTAGGACCCCAGGAGCTGTTCCTCCTCTCACTGCTGAGTGACCCTGAACAGCCACGCTTCATCTTTGGGTTCAGTCTCCTCATCTGAACAGCAAGGCCAGGGCCGATTCCTGGTTCTTTGCCCCCAAAGTTCCTGGAGGGACAGATGCAGGGAATTGTGAGTTCTGGGGCCAGGAGGGCAAGGAACTAAAGAAGAATCAAGAATCCCTCTCGCCTTGGCCCTAACTACCCTCTCAGCCCTCAAGATCCCTGTCCCCAAGGGGAACCCTCAGATCCTGACCCTGGTGAGTCACAGCCAGGGAGATGGCAGGTTCCAACCACCCAGGGTGCAAGACAAGGGCCTCTAAGGAAGCAGAGCAGGGGGAGGAAGCAAGTAAGAAGAGGAGGGTGGGAGCAGGGAAGGAGGGAGAGGGGCTGAGCAGACTGAGGAGGAGCTAGAGAGGAGGGAAGCTGGAGAGGGGAAAGTCTCTCAAAACCAAGCCTAAGCCTCCAAGCCCACAGTCCGTCCACTCTCCAGAAAGACGGAGCCCAGCAGATTCTCACGCACCCTCCCTGCCTGCACTCGCACAACCCACTGGGGTTGGAAAGCCTGCATCCCCTCGTGCGTACCACTCACTGCTGCCAGGCTCCACTCTCCTCTTCTTCCACTCTGGGGGGGAAGGGTCACATGGGCTGGGGAGAAAGGACAAGGTGTAACAACAGGGGAGAACTAGAAGTGAAACAGACTGAGGAAGTGTGAAAGCAGAGAAAAGAAACAAAGTGGCACTGTCAGAATTTGGGGAAATGTAACAAAGTACTGCGTGTGAGGGTTAGGCAGGGAGATGATGTAATGGGGAATTAGCAGCTGCAACAATGTATCCAAGTGAGAGCTCCAAGGTGGTAACAATGTAACCCTGTGGGGAACCACACATTGTTATGTGAAATTACAGAATTGGGCTTGGCAAAAAATCCTAACTTGTAGAAGATGCACCTGGTAAGCTAGAGGAGGGAGGCAGGAGAGAGGAGGATGAGGAGTAGCTCACTGCGCTTGGGGGCTGGTAGGGGGCTGGTAGGAGGGGTCATTAATGGATTCTCAGAACAGAGGACATCTGTGCTGGGTTTGAAAGGATGAGTAGGAGTTCACTGAAGAATAAAGGAACAGTCCATAAACAGAAAACAGCACATGGGTAGGCATGAAGAAAAAAGACAATGGTATAATGGTATGCTCTGTGCTCAGGATGTCTTGGCTGGTAGGAGTATGGGATGTACAGGCCGGGCGCAATGGCTTACCCCTGTAATCCCAGCACTTTGGGAGGCTGAGGTGTGTGGATCATTTGAGGCCAGGAGTTCAAGACCAGCCTGGCCAACATAGTAAAACTCCATCTATATTAAAACTCCAAAAAGATTAGCCAGGCATGGTGGCATGGACCTGTAGATCCCAGCTACTCAGGACACTGAGCCAGGAGAATCACTTGAACCTGGGAGGCGGAGATTACAGTGAACCAAGATCCTGCCACTGCACTCCAGCCTGGGTGACAGACTAAGACTCCATGTCAAAAACAAAAACAAAAAACAAACAACAACAACAACAACAAAAAAAAAAAAACAGAAGGGTGGTAAGGCAAAGGAATGAGGCTGAAGAAGTACATTGAAGGCACTGACAGGAATTAATTTGGCATAGGAAATACTGGGCATAAAGGCAGTTGGGGTGGTCAAGAAAGTTTTCCCAGAAGAGGATTGTGAGAGGAGCTGAGCCTGCATTCTGGATAGAGCAGAGACAAGTGAAGAAACATGGGCCAGGCGCGGTGGCTCACACCTGTAATCCCAGCACTTTGGGAGGCCGAGGCGGGCGGATCATGAGGTCAGGAGTTTGAGACCAGCCTGACCAACATGGTGAAACCCCGTCTCTTCTAAAAATACAAAAATTAGCCAGGCGTGGTGGTGCACACCTGTAATCCCAGCTACTCGGGAGGCTGAGGCAGGAGAATCGCTTGAACCCAGGGAAGTGGAGGTTGCAGTGAGCCGAGATCATGCCACAGCACTCCAGCCTGGGCAACAGAGTGAGACCCTGTCTCAAAAAAAAAAAAAAAAAAAAAAAAAAAAGAAAGTAAAAGAAAAAAGAAAAGAAACATAGTACAGGGGATAGTGCCCTGTCCAGGAGTCAGGAGACAGAGTTCTTAGTCCCAGCTTAGCCACCAACTTGCTGTGTTACTTTGGGGAAATCATTGTACTTCTAAGCTGCAACTTCCCCAAATGTAATATAAGAAAGCTGAGTTACAGAAGATAGTCATGATGACTCAAGGTCAATGCTTTGGCCTCAGTGTCCCCTTTGGAACAATGAACAATTTGGACAAGAGTATTTTCAAGGATCCTTCCAGCTGAAATTCTCTCCAGCTGTCAGACCTTTCCCCAGCCTGGGTTAGCCTCTGCCCATAGCCCATATGGACAGAAAGCATGCGGCAGAGAACAGACCCATGTGGAAGCCAGGAGCCCGAAGTCCTGGGTAAGGGCCTGCCCGACAACAGCCACATTAGTTCAGGTACCTAGCAAGTTCACATTGGAGGGATACCACACTTTCCAGTCTACAAGGCACATGGCAGCACGAAGCAGTGCTTATGCACTAGATGGGACTCTGGGGTGGAGGGGCAGGCTGCTTGGGTTCAAATCCCAACTGGGCCACTTACTGGCTCTATGACCTGGGACAAGCTATTTAACCTCCCTGTACCTTGATTCCTCTTTTGTAAAATGAAGATTACAATGGTATCTCCCTCATGAGGCTAAGGATTGAGTGCTTATAGATGAGACATCTGGGAGAGTGTTTTGTGTGTGGCAGGCATTCAAGGGGCGGAACTCAATATTGTCACCTCCAAGCTCTGGCATCTCATGCTACCTCCTCAGGACAGCAGGGCAGGCCCTATTTTACAGACCAGCACCCTCTACCTGCAGGATGGTACCCAAATGCCTTGGTTTGGACTCAAAGCCCACCTTGTGAGCCAGTAAGGTCTTCCATGTGTAGGACCTGTGGGGTTCAAATACTCAGCCCCAGAACAGAGTCACAAGGCCAGACACCCAAGAGACACCCAGTGACTTTCCATTAAACGCATGAAACAACACTCTCATTAGAAAGGGCAGCCCCCTACAGCAGTGACCCCTGGCCACCAAGGGAGGTGTGTTCCCCTCTCCACATGTGGCCCTCCCTCCCCAGGTTGGGAAATGCTGCATTTACCAGCACTTTAGCTCCCTGATATACTGCAACCTTCCCCACTTCTGAGCCTTTGTCCTTCCTAGTCCCCTTATCAATGTGCTGCCATCTGCCATGGCCTGGTACAAAGGACACCTCCTCCATGGAGCCTTCCTAGTCTTCAGGGTCTAAATCAACTTCTCATTCCCTGACCTATTCCCTCACCGAACTGAGAGCTTCCTGAGGTCAGGGACCAAGCTGAGCCCCCTGGGAGTCCCTAGTGCTTAGCAGAGCCCAGACACAGAGGGGCCATCAGCAAACAGTGGCCAAAGTAGCTGGCAGGTCAGAGGCACACAGGGGATAAGGATCCAGGTACTGGACTCCCTGCCCAGCCCCCAGCTAGCCTGGAACTGATGATCACGTCACAGGGGTCAGGGAGGGAGACGGTGCTCAGTGTGATGGGTAAAGAAAGAGACGCCTCCTACCCTGGCCCAAGAGGAACCATAGACAAGCCACATGAAGGGAGCAGGCCTCCCCTCCCCACCCAGGCAGCCATCCTGCCTGCCCTTCCCCACCGGGCCAACGTAGGTCAGGCCCTGCCCTATCTGGCCTCAGCTCTTTCTGACAGTTCCTCAAATCTGAAGACTACAAGGGCCCCTGAGTCACCCCACTCACTCTTCCCATTTAACAGATGTGGAAGTAGAGGCCCAGAGAGGGAAAACGCTGCCCACTATCACTTGACAAGCTAGTGGCGGATTCACCTCTGAGACATAACCACCTTGGGGAATGCATAATAATTAAGGTCATCACCCAGCAGCAGGTTCCTTTTAACCAGCTGCAGCTCCCAGCACCACTCCTCACCACCACCTAGCAGGTCAGGGATCACCGGCTCCATTTGACAGAAGAGGAGACTAAGACTGAATCAAGAGTCACTTAGCCATATCCACCCACTTCTAATGGCAGAGCTGGGGCTCAGCCTGTCAGAGAGGAGGGGGAGGGTTTCCTCCCTGCTTCTCTTTAATTCCCTCCTCGAGATCTCACACTGGCACAAGCACCTGCCACCAATAAACCTGCCTGAAGCAAGGCACGGCCAGACAAGACACAGGACACACATGTGACACAACTGAACACTGACAGCGCCCTGCACAGGGCTTCCTATACAGCAAGTGCTTAGTAAATGTCTGCTGAGTGAGCACCACAGTCTATCAAGCCTGGCACCCATACAGGAACCCACACATCTGCATGCTAACCCCAGCCTGCCTGATGCCCCTGAATGAGCATCTCTGTAAGCACCCAGGCTCCAGGCTCAGTCTTGCTAATTGCCTCACCGTGGGCACACTGCTCAACCTCTCTGGGCCTCTGTGTCCCCATCTGTAAAATGGAGTCACAATGCCTGCCTCACAGGGCCATGGTGAGGATGCACTGAGATAGTACTTAAGACCACACCTAGCACACGGCATGCAGCCAGTAAGTACTGGCCATTATCTTTGTCATCATCGTCCTCGTCATCATCTGTGCTTGTGTCCGTCTCCCTGACACAGGGAGCATCTTGAGGGCAAGCACCAGGTAAGATGCAGCTGCAGACACCCCCACAATGGCAGCCCAGCCTTGAGGAGGGGGCAGTGAGCAAGGGGTGGATGACAGAAGGTAAAGACTGACAAGGGCACCTACACCCCAGCTGTGGGCCTGGACAGGGAACAGTGTATGGCTTCTGTCAGGTAACAATGCCCTTCCCCTGTTCCCAAAACAACTGTCCACCTCCCCCCAGCTCTCCGGAAGCCTTGCCTACTCAGGCCCTGCATCCCCTATGGAGCCCCCCCAAACCCAGCCCAGGGAGGGGGACAGGTCTAATGAGCTGCCCGCAGCCCCCTGGTGCCCGCAATCGAATTGGCAATCAGTTTGCTGCAATTAGATTTCTCAGATCCCGCTGGTGATTGATTCTAAATTACCCTCATTAAAGTCTTGGCTGGCAGGCAGGGATGGGGGAGGGCAGGATGGATGGGGGGGTCCTAGCCGGCAGTGCAGGGGGTGCGGGAATCTCTAGGGGTGCCTGGGCCAACACTAACCCCAGGGTGCAGCAACACCGGACGGCAGCCTAGAAGCCCACGGCCCAGCCAGAAGCAGGATGAAGGTCCAAGTCAGTGTTGTCCCCAGTGCCACTCCCACCCCAGAAAACCCTGGCTCTGTGGGGGCTGTGATGACAAGATCAGATGGGGCTCCAGGGTAGGAGAAGGGGCAAATGAACACCAGACTCCACCAGCTGTGTGTGCTTTGGCAGATGACTTCACATCTCTGAGCCTACCTCTAAATAAGGGGAATGCCACCAGCCCTCCTCCCAAGAGAGGTGGGGAGGCTTAGTGAGACCCTCTAAGGCTGGAGAGCCAGCCCCAATGCATGGGCAAGGCCCCAGGCTGTGGCTGGAGCAGCAGCTGTGGGACGTCAGGCTGCGGGGCGGGTCATATCTCTAGGACTCTCCACCCCTGAGGTCCTGTGTAAACATAAACAGTCACCTACTTTGAGCCAGGGCCCGTGTGACAGACAGAACACAGCCGGGGTGCTCCCTAGCTGGGAGGAAAATGGAAAGCACCCAGTCACCATGTCCTGGGCTCAAGCTGCAAATAACGGGGCCTTTCTGGAGCTCCAGGATTGGAAGGGGCTGAAGAGTCATCATGCAGGATGGACTGCAGGCTCCCCAACAGCTCTGGAGAACCAGCGCCCCAGAAACCCAGCACCATGGACCCTGGAAAGTGCTTCCTCTAATCTAGCTTAAGTCCTGCTGGCTCCAGTTGGGAGTCCTGGCCCATGGTCTCCTTCTAAGGGTACCCCCCGCCCCCCAGGTTTCTCCTTCTGGCCATCCATGATCATTCAAACTTAGTTTCCAGTTTTCCACTCTCTCCAAAAGAAAATGCTACTCCTCACCCCCAAGCAGTAGTTCTTCAGTAAGACCCAGAGAGGGACAGGAAAAGAACAAAAACCAAGGCAGGTGAAAGGAAAAACACATCTGCAGGAGCAGCCCGCTCCTTGTTTACTGTAGTACTTTACCTTACTAATTCTCAAACAACGGTGAGGTCCCATTCTAAAGAAAAGCAGACTGCAGGTTCAGAGAGATTAGGTGAACTCACCAAGGTCACACAGCAGGAATGTGACAAAGCCAGGATTTCAACCCTGAACCAGTTGACCCCAGGATCTCTGCTCCTTCTATGACTTGAAGCTGCCCCCTCAGGCTTAGACACTCCAAAACAGACATAGCGCCAAGGCCGGGGGCGGGGGGAGAAGGCAGGCCTCAGCCAGTGGGGGCAATAGGGATTGTAGAACCCTCTCCACCTGCTATAAAAGGACAGTGTAAGCGGTCCCTGTCCTCCACCCACAGCAGCCAGGTAAGAAAAGGGCCAGATCATTTGTCGGGGCCCCCGCCACCCCCACTGCCAGGCCCTCAGCCGTGGCCATTCAGGCTTCCCCTGTAATCATGGCTTCCTGTTTGGCGCTGAGACTGGGCCTGGTCATTCGGGGAGGGGAGTGGCTACCCCACTGGCCACGGTGGGAGGGGGGACGGAAGTGAAGGCTACCCGGCCTCCTGGAATCTGGGGAGGCTGGGAGCCAAGGCAAGTGGGGGGGGGTGCAACGCTGTCAACAAATATTTATCACGATCCAGCCCGATGTTCCCAGGATGTGATGTTATAGAGCACAGGGGCCTGGAGGGGCCAGTGAGACGGGTCAGGCAGTCCAAGCTAGACCCTGCTCTCTGCTGGGACAAGGGTTCAAGGGGATGAAGGGAGCAAGAGCCTGGGCCTTGGGCAGCTCCTGGCTCTGGCCACCCTGCCCCTTGAGACACAAAATCACAGGGCTCCAAGCAGCTGGGCTGGAGCCCAGAGCCACAGTCCCTCAGTCCCGCCCAGACGTGGTGGTGGCAGTGCCTTGGCACTCAGACCTCAGACCAAAGGCCTGCCCACGGCAGCCCCCTGGCGCCTCCCAGCCCATGGGCACATGCCTTGCATGCAGCAGGACTCTGCCAGCCTCACTGTCTCCAACCCACCTACACGGAAAAGGACACAAGCCCCCACCTGGGCTCCAAAGCTCACAGTCCTGGCTTCCTTCGTTCCTTTATTCCCTAATTCATTCACTCCTTTGAACCATTCAGTCAAGCCTGCACCAGGCACAGGGTGGTCCCTGGCGGTTCAGTGAGAAAACAAGGCAGTCACAAGCCTGCCCAGGAAGCTCAAGGTCTATCAAGAAAGTACTGACACTACTAAGAGCTGGGAGACCCCCACCAAGTCACACCCCATCTCTAAGCCTCAATTGCTGTTAGGCCAGAGAGAATCTTAGCTGCAGCGGGACCAGTGCTCAGAGAAAGGGCAGCAGGAACACAGGTTTGGCCCGCGTATACTTTTTTTTTTTCTTTTTGAGGGGGAGTCTTGCTCTGTCACCCAGGCTGGAGTGCAGTGGCGCAATCTTGGCTCACTGCAACCTCCGCCTCCCAGGTTCAAGCAATTCCCTGCTTCAGCCTCCCGAGTAGCTGGGATTACAGGCACCCACCACCATGCCTGGCTAATTTTTGTATTTTTAGTAGAGGCAGGGTTTCACCATCTTGGCCAGGCTGGTCTTGACTCCTGACCTCGTGATCCACCCACTTCAGCCTCCTAAAGTGCTGGAATTACAAGCATGAGCCACCGTACCAGGCTGGCCTCCTCATACTTTCTACAGGTCAGAAGGGATTAAAGGCAGGCCTGGTCACCTCTGCAGAGTGAGCCCCCAATACTGGGGACATCTGGTGCACATCAGGGCTTATGGCGGCTTTTTAGACCCCTCTCATCCTGAGATTCCAATCATTTCCCCTCTCCTGTGCCCTGACCATGAGACCCACACATAAGCCCACTTCTGCACACGTGTGCGGGCACATGCACACAAACATGTACACACATGCACACACACACGTACACACAAACATGCACACACAGTCTTGTTGACAGCCTTTCGCAGTTTATAAAGCTCTCTCCCCACCCCTATACACCCTCAGTAGCCCTCAGAGTAGCTGCTTTTCAGACTACAGAGCCTTGGGAAGCAGCAGAGGAGAAAGAGCCCTGGCCAATCCCTCCCACACGGTGAGGCAGCATCGCCAATCTCCATGGCTATGGAAGAATTAAGTGAGAAAAGATACGGGACCCCACACACAAAGGCAGGCACTTACTAAACAGTAGCTAATGCAGACATGATCTGGGGGGCAGGGAGGCCCCAGAGAGGTGAAGTTGCTTGCCTAAGATCAGCAAAAGGGGGTAGATTTAGGACCACAGCCCAGTCCTACTATCCCATGAGGCCCTAACTCAAACCAGCTCTGCCACTTCTGGCTGTGTGACTTTGAGCAAGTCACTGAGGCCTCTCTGTGCCTCAGTTTTCTCATCTGTAAAATGGGGGTTCTGGCAGGGCACTGTAGCTCATGACTGTAATCCCAGCACTTTAGGGGGGCTGAGGTGGCCGGATCACCTGAGGTCAGGAGTTTGAGACCAGCCTGGGCAACATGGTGAACTCCCATCTCTACTAAAAATACAAAAATTAGGCAGGCCTGGTGTCATGTGCCTAATCCCAGTTACTTGTGAGGCTGAGGCAGGAGAATCACTTGAACTCAGGAAGGAGAGGTTGCAGTGAGCCAAGATCACACCACCACACTCCAGCCTAGGCAACAGAGTGAGACTCTGTCTCTAAATAAACAGATAAAATAAAATGGAGGTTATAATAATTCCCACATCAAAAGACTATCATAAGGAGGAATTAAGCCAATACATGTCAAGCGCTTGGTGGGCAGGCCTCTCTGGAAATGTGACCTCTCTGCCCCTTGGGATAAGCCCCGCTCACTCTCACCACCACTGCCACCGCTCCTGCTGCCCAGGACCCCCAGGGACTCTAGGCCCCGTTCTATGAGGTGGGAGGAGCCGCTGGGTTTCAAAAGGCCATTTTTTGTTTTTCGTTTATTGTTTTCTTTCGCTTTTTTCTCCAGCACAGTCCACTTCACACCAACCCCCAACGACGAACTCACAGCTGGAGGCACTGTGCTCACTCCTCCACAGAGCAGGAGGCTTCAGGTTCAAGCCCTAACCATGCCATGAGGATAGTGTCACACACCCCCACCCCCACCAAGTAATGGTTTTAAAAGCCAAGTATTTGCCCCCAGTTGGCAGGTAAGAAAGCTGAGGGCTAGGGCAGGCTATAGCCTGCTAGTGTCATGTCACGATCATTTTCATTGCTTAGCTCAAAACCCTCCTCCTCCAGGAAGCCTTCCCTGACCCCATCCATGCTGCCTCCTAGAAAGGTTCCATCTCCTGAGAGCTCACTATGCAGCAGGTGTGCTCGGTCTACTAAAGCAGCTAATTTCCAAATCACAACATTCCTGTGAGGCTGACACTGTTACTGTCCCCCTTTTACAGATAAGGACTTTGAGACAGAGAGAAATCCCTTACCAGAAATCACATAGGAGGTGTCTGTACCCAGAGGCCCTGCTACCTTGGAGCTAACAGGCAACATACACCTGTGGTGTCCCTGTGTCTGTCCCCCAGATGCTGGAAGGAGAGATGGTTCACCCGAGAGCCTGGCCCAGAACAGCCCAGGGGCCCCCAACTTTCCATGTTCTGGTGAGGACACTCTCATCCTGGCAACCCAGGGCTCACAGTCACCCAGGGGAGCCCAGAGGGGAGAAAAGCAGGGATGGCTGAAACAGGGTGGGGAGGGAGCAGGAACCACTGGGCCTGGTGCTGGGACTTCAAAAGGATTCCCTACTGATCCCCCCTACCCCCTACAGACACACACACACACACACACACACACAGACACACACACACACACACACAGTCTCACACACATACACACACACACTCGCACACACATACACTCACACACACACGCGCCTCCCACCCTTCCACTCCCCACCCCTCCCACCTTCCCAAACACAGTACAGCAACTTTGTAAAAGAACAAGAAATCCACATCTGTTGGGTACTTAGTAGGTACTAGGTACTGGGCGAAAAGCGTTCCAAACACAGCCCTTCCATTCTCTCATTCTCTTCATTTTAAAGAGGTGGAAACTAAGGCACAGAAAGGTTAGGTGACTTTCACAAGGTCACACAGCCTCGAAGTAGCGGTCTCCCATCACTGGGAGTATTCTAATAAGACCAACATCTAAGATTCCTTCCCGCCCTGGACTTTTAAAAGAACATGTTTCAAAAGCTAAAATTTCTAGATCCTCACACTCCAAAACTTTCTGAGTGGTAACTTAAGTACAGTAGCTGAGATGGCCTTAAAGGCAGATGTCCCTCAGAGTCCTGGTCACTTGGTCTGTCAGAAGAGGGACTCCTCAAAGGAGATGCCAGGAGACACCCACACACACACCCCACAATTCACCATCTGCAGTGTGAATGAGGCCTGCTATCCCTGCTATCGCCATACTAAAAGACACAAAGACACACACACACACACTCACACACACACACACACCACACACAGAGAGGCTGACAGGCAACCCAAGGGTCACCATGTCCCTGCCCTGCCCTGCCCTGAGCCAGCCACTGCTCGTCTACCAAGGCCACCCCAGAGCCTCCCTGGCTGCATGTCTTCTGATCTAACCTCAGTCCTTCCTGCTGCAGGCACTGCCCTCTACCTCTCCTGTGAACCCAGCAACCAGGTACCACCCATTAACCCTTTTACTCCCAAGCCAGATGAGGACAGGCAAGATGACGCCCCCTCCTTGACAGCCTGACCCCTGGGAAGATGTGAGGCCTGGAGGACACTCTACTCCCCATCACCTCACCAGGAGTCCCATTCCTGCCCTCCCCCAGGCCCCGCCCACTCTCTCTGCCTCCAAGCCCATACTCTGGGGGTCTGCTTGATCTGCCAACCAACACTGGGTCTGAGCCACACCTCTCAGATTCAGGGCACCTGCCTTGAGAGGCCCTACTGTGTATGAGGCTATTAAATGCTCCCACTAAGCCTTTCTACCACCTCGTGGTGCATGAATTATTAGCCTTATTCAGCAAGGGAAGTGGCCTGCCCCGTGCTCCACCTGGCCTCCAGATCTAAAGCCTTCTGTCCCGAGCCTTTCATTCATGTGCACCCCACGTGACTGTGGAGCTCCTTCTCAGGACACTCATCCGTCACCTCATTGAGTTTTCACCCTCTGAGGAAGGTGTCATTAGCCCCACTTCACAGAGGGACAACCAAGGGTCAGAGAAGTAAGATGACCTGCCCAAATCACGCCATGAATCGGTGGGGGTGGCAGGACTGGAACCCAGGGTTGTGTGATTCCCAAGCCTTTGATTTTAAGGATGGTCTTTCAGAAATCCGGCTGAGAAGGCGACTGCAGCTGCTAGGGTGCGCTGGGTCTCCAACCTTCCCAGAGACTTTTTCCTCTCGCCCCACTTGGGGGAGAGCTGGGAATGAGACATCTGGCCAGCAGGCACTTCACACAGGTGGGCACTCAATACTTCCCCTCCCTCCAGCTGACAGCCCCTAGATGGGGAAGGCTGAGGAGAGGACTGTCCAACCAAGAAGCAGGCTTGGAGCCCTTACCTGTCCTCCTCCTGTCTTAGTGACTGGCCCACTGAGGCCAGAAGAGGAAGGGACTTGCAGAGGCCAGCTGGGCACCCAGGGTTGCTTGACAGGCCTGGGGGGGATGCAGGACAGCATAGCTCCGGAGCCAACCAGGGAGGCTGGACCTAGAAATCTCCAGCCTGCCTGAGCCAGGATCTGGACACACACCCAACAAGAACTCACTTGGGAGCTGGGTCCCTCAAAGGAGGATGAGCTCCTTCCTTCCTCTGCCCTCCCTGATGGAGCTGGGACCAAGCGGCTGCTGCGGTCACTCAAAGAGACACTCAAGGGTCACCTCATGCACACCCTCTCCTCCACCTGCACACGCTTGGTCCCCCTCAGGGGTCCTTGTCCCATGCCCAGGGTCACCCAAGCACCTGCATGCACACGCTGGTGTGTGCACTCACACATACTCACACTCCCATGGGTCCAAGCACACGCCCACCACAGAGGTCTCTTGCACACACACTCACCCACTGCAGGCACACAGAGCCATGGCCAACAGTGGCCCAGCCGGACACAGGCACACATCATGCACAATGGGTCACCCTCCCACGACCACCAACGGGAGGGCACACTGGCACCCACCCATGTGGCAGACACATCCTCCACCTGCACACACCCCACAGGTCCCCGCACCCCTCACTGAAGTGCCACACACAGGGTCACCCTCACTCCCCCCTCAGGTCACCTTCACCAAGTCACCCTCCACCTCCACCTCCACCTCCCCCTCCCAGCCGGGCCGGCTGCCGCGACCCTGGGAAAAACCAAATGCACACCCTCCCCTCGGAGGGGGAACCGACCCGATTCCCAAAAAGTGGCCGAGGTCTGGGCACACCCACGAGGCAGGAGCCAGGCACACTCCCACCCCAAGACACACCCAGCCGGGACGGCGACCCCCAGCTCCCTGCCGGGCCCTTCCCGCGCCTCCCAGGCCAGCGCAGGAGGCAGCTCCCGGAGCCACTGGGGGGTGGGGAAGAGGGACCCGTGCTCGGGTTCCCGCCCGGGATTCCCTCTGGGGAGGGGTCTCAAAAGGAAGGAGAGATGAGCCCCCCGAAGATGACCGGCGGCGGGGGCGGCCTGTCCCCGCGGATGCCAGCTAGCGGGGAACTCCGGGGGGGTCAGGGAGCGGAGAGGGGCGCTCGGGGGTCAGGGAGCGGAGAGGGGCGGTGGGTACCGCGGCCCGGGGTAGGCAGCCCGGGGGGGAGGGAGCGGGGTCCCGGGGCGGGGGTCGCGGTCGGGGGCCGGGGGGCCGTGGCTGGGGTCCGGGCGCGTGTCACTCACCCCCGCGGCGTGCCCCGCCAGCAGCAGCAGCAGCAGCGGTGGCAGG
>NW_022437002.1:2959726-3046998 GCF_009761245.1 Sapajus apella
GGCGCGGCGCGGGGCGGCTGCTCGGCGGCGGGCGGCGCGGCCCGGCGGCTGGACCGACGCGCTCTCGGCTCGCGGGCTCCCGGCTCGGCCGCCCGGCTCCGCCTCGCAGCTCCGCGCCCACAGCGGCCGCGCCCGCAGGAAGCGTGCGCCGCCGCCGCCGCCGCCGGGCCGCCCCCAGCGCGGGCGGAGCGGGAGGAGGGGCCGGGGCGGGGCGGGCCAGTGCGCCCCCCGCGGGCTCCGCGCCCTCCCGCCCCAGGCCCGGCCCCCGCCTCCGCCCGGAGGGAGCGGCCCAGCCGCCGAGTGGGCACTGGCCTCGCCGAGCCCGGGGCTGGAGGGTGTGGAGCCGGCTGGACACACCTCGGCGGCCGCCGTGGTGGGGGGAAGGGAAGGGTCCCGCGTGGGGTGCCAGGGCCCGGGCCTGGCTCCTCGAGGCTCCGAGCGGAGGGCTGGCAGGGGCGTTTTCATCGACAGTCTGCCCCGTGGGGCTCCACGCACGTGTCTCTTCCTGGACTCCCATTGCCACATTCACACACTCAGCCAGTCCCCCCAGTGGGCCAGAGGTCATCCAAGACCACGGGTTTTCACGTCTCCAGGACACACAGGGGCTGTGTGAACTCAGATCAGGCCCGGCCCCTGTGGGCCTCAGTCTCCCCAGGGCACCATAGGGGTGTTGACTTCTGGGCCCTGTCACTGGGATCTGCAGAAGAAAAGCCACGGCAGACGTGAGCGCCAGCTGCTTCCTCGCCATCTGTGCGCCTCCAGCAAGGCCCCCGGTTCTCTGAGACTCAGATCCCCCATGGTAGAGTGGGACCACACTCTCCAGTGCAGCGTGGTGAAAAAAGTATGTCTCTGAGTGGCGGTCTCTACCCCTGCTGGTCTTTCGACCCTGTGCGGTCACGGTGCGTTTTCCCCCTTTGCAACTTCATCCCCAGCCGAACACCCTACGCTGTACTTACTTACCCAAGCCTCCAATGGCACGTGAGCCCCAGTGGGGGCGGGGGTTTGTATCTGTCTTGTTCACTGCTATGTCCCCAACACCAGCACAGGGCTTGGCGTGATGTCGATGTTCAATTCAACTTTGAGCATTAATCATTGATGTGTTTCCCACTTACTGGGGCTCACCCCCATCCAAGTGTTTTGGGGGAAGATGGGAGAGAGTCAAACATTTCTTGAACCCTGACCCCATGCCAGGGGCCCAACGCTTTCATGTGTTATCTGGATTCTCAGGAACCCCATCAGGTCGGTGCTGTCAATATCTCCACTTCCAAGATGGGGAAGCTGAGAGCCAGCGAGAAGAGGTTGTTTGCTGATAACAGCTGGCTGGATGTCTCCACCTTCACCCACTCTCCTCTCTGGCCCCAGCGTCCCAGCACTCAGCTTAGGGCCTGCCATGAGGAAACAGGAATGAAACTGCGTTGAAACTGTAACAATTCCCTCGAGGAAAGGGGAACCAAAACCAGGCTGAATGGAGGGGCAGGCCTGGGGGAAGAGACTCTGGGGGACCAGCCATGGGTTTTTGGTGTTGGGGGGAACTGAACTTGTCCCGCAGGGCCCTTGGGAGGAGAACCAGAAGACAAAGGTCAACTCAACATAAAGTAGAGATGAATTAGAAGGGGCTCCCCGTAAGGGAGGGAAAGCCCCGTCCCTACAGGGTATGTAAGGCCAGCTCTCCACCCTTCAACAGGAATCCTAGAAAGGGAAGACAGGAAGACTTTCCAACTAGGAATTCTGAGGTCCCAGCCTCTGAAAATTCAATTCCCAATTTTTCTGGAATTCTGACTGGCACCATGGGGAGGGTGATGGGGTGCAGTAGGTGGGAAGCTGGTTTCTGTTGTGGTAACACAGCTTGGAACTGGAGAGCTCTGGCTCTGGGTCGGGCAGGTGCTGGGTTCAATCCCAGTTCTGCCAGTTATGAGCTGTGTTGTGTTGGATGTGTGACTTAACATCTCTGAGCCTCAGTCTCCCGATCACACAGAGTTCATTCATTCATTCATTTAGCAAATATAAATTGAGTGCCTGCTGTGTGCCAGGCCAGGTGCCAGGCTGTGAGGATTACATGAGCTTTTCCCTGCCATGGCAATGGAGTTTGACAAAGGTGGCTAGGATGAAGCTTACAGGGTGGAGATAACATCATTTTTTCGTGAGGCCGAGCAGACCCCAGGAACAGACCGGTCCTGAAGAGCTCCCAAAGGGCCGGCAGGGTTAGAGTGGGGATTAAGAGGAGCCAGATGTCAGCTGGCCACAGACAGCAGTAGCTGTTCTAAAGAGGTAGTGAGTACCCTGTCTTGAGAGATATTCAAGGATCAGAGAGCTATCCAGCAGGGAGACATTAGGATGATTTCCATGAGTAAGGCGGGCAGTGAGCATGGCCCATCTTCAGAGGTTCCTGACAGTTCTGAAACTTCTGGAAGCAGCAACCCCACTTCCCTGACATCCTGGGAAGGAAGTAGGGGGCGGGGCAGTGGAGATTCTTTGGCCTGGATAGGCCAGGAGCGCCATCTGCTGCTCTTCAAAGACACTGGTCACAGCCAGAACTGAGACAGGTCTGGGCCCCTGAAGGTCCTTCTCATCTTGCTCCTACCATCCCGGGTCTCCCTGGGGTTCACCAATGCACACATTTGCCTGCCCTCAAGCACATGGGCATCTGCACAGTCACCCTCCCCCAGGCCTCCTTGTGCATTGGAGCCACACCCCCACATAGTCAGGGTCTCCCTTCACAGCACCATAACCTCACCCACAGGCACCCACTTCTGGCCCCTCCTGGCACAACACTCACCAGCCCCCTCTGGCCTTTAGAATACGCACTGCCTCCTCTAGGAAGTCTTCCTGTTGTCCTTGGGTTGATCAGACCTGGTCCTGTCCTGCTGGTACCCTGATCACACTCATCCTGCACTCCTCACTCTGCTTTCAGTCCCTACTGTCTGTCTTGTTCAAAAGTGGGAGCATTCAGTGTCCCAAATGAGCAGTAGCCATAGAAGAGCCCAAGTGGAGCTGATTATGAGCCAGGTACTGACTGCTCTACAACATGTACATTGATATTACCCCCATTTCCAGATGAAAAACCAACACGCAGGGAAGAGAGGAGACACGGCAGGGCGACACAGCTGACCACGAGAGCCACGATCCTGACCCAGGCCAACAGTTACACTGCAATGCCAGGTCCAGAGGTGCATTGTGAGGTGTTTGATGAATGAATTAAAGAGTCACTGCAGGGATTCACAGTCACACCAACATGCACACATACTCGGATGCAGTCTGGCCCCTGGGCAGCCCCACAAGGCACGCCTAGCGGCTGCATCTCAACCCTCCACCTCACCCCCACCCCAGTCAGAGCCTTCTCTGCCCTACAGCGCCTCCTAGATCTAACCAAGCAACTGAGTGGACTCAGAGATGCTCTGATGAGCCTGAGATGCCTTATTCCGAGTGGCACACCCTGGCCTGGCACAGAGTGGGTGCTCAGTTGCTGTCACCTGACTCTACCTGTCCCCCAGGGGATTGGCTAAGCCGACCAGCTCTCTGGGCCCCAGAAATCCCATGGCATCCTAAAAGCCAAGATTGATGGAGGCCTTACTACCTGCCAGGCACTGTGCTGAGCACTTGCCAAGCACACCCTCATTTACTCCTCCCCACAGGCCTATAATTTGGGCACAAAAAGGAAACTCGACTCCCAGGGCTGCTACAGTGAGGACAAGATGAGCTGCCAGCACTGGTGTCTGGCTACAGCGAGCCCCGTCCATGTACTTGCTCTCTACCTCATCCTATTTTAAGTAGTTGGGGAATCTGGGGCTCGCAGAAGTTCAGTAACTTGTCCCAGGTCACACACCAGGAAGTGAGTAGCCAGGATTTGAACCAGGCATGTAATGACAGAGCCCTGGCTTTTCACCCTGTGCTGTGCTGTCCCCCACAGGCAGAGGGGACTTTGTGATCCTTACCAGACCTCCCAAACACAAGTGTTTTCTCATCTCAAGGCAATCACAGGGCTCGCAAAAGAAGTCCCTGCCTCCCCTGGCCACCCCATCTCCATCCTGCTCGCCCTCACCCCAACCATCTCCCATCACAACTTCCAGTCTTGCCCAAGAGTCAGGACGGAGACCACAGCCCAGGCTTGCTTCTGAGAAAATCCAAGTGATAGCAGTCCTGGAGGTCAGTGACCCCCAAAACTGACAAGAGGAACCAAAACTGACAAGAGGACTCCAGATCAGGAGGACCCGAGTCCTCCTAGGGGAACTTGAGGAGAGTCGGAGGCCGTCTGCCCCAGTGAGTAGACATCTCACTGAGGAAGGATCTGCAAGGCCTGTGGTGGGGTCAGGGTGACCAGTGAGAAGGCTTGGCCTCCCCACCCAGGGGACCTGGCCTGTGTAAGGGTCTCACAGAGCCACGCCCCTGCCCTTGGTACTGAGCTGGGCTGGGCCAGCCTTCCCTAACCTCCCTGTGTACCGGGAAAGTCTTTGTAGGATGAGAGGGTGGTACCCAGGACACACGGCTGCCAGGCACAGGGTGGGATTTGAACTCAGGCCTCTCCTAGGTCTGCGAGCTGAGGGTTTGCAAACTGTCCAAAGCATTCCTGAGAGGCCCCTCAGGGCTGGTGTGCGAGGAGGGGGATCAGATTCTGTTTGAGCTCAGTGGACTGTAGGCCACAGAGCAAGGCCTGGGGTGGCCATTTAGGAGGGAAGAGGCTGCGTAGACCTCAGCAGGGCCCGCAGCTGAAGAAGTCTCAGACCGGCAGATGCTTGACAGGAGAGGAGGGCTCTGGGACCCCAAGCTGGGTAGGAGCGGAAAAAAGATGGGTCCCACCTCCGTGGGTTCTGAAGCTTATACGCTTTGAAGGGATCTGGAGTACACAGTTGGGAAGAAGGGTTTGGAAAGGGGCTAGGCAAGTGAGGGGCCCTGAAACATCAGCTTTATTCATTTTACAGCAAATGTGCCTCTGAACGGCAGCCCAGCACCCCACCACCCTGCCACACCCCGACCCTGCCACCCCGCCACCCCTCCACCCCCATCTCCCCACCCCGCCACCCCGCCACCCCCCACCCCGCCACCCTGCCACCCCTCACCCCGCTACCCCACCAAGCCACCACCTCACTATCCCACCACCCCACCAGATGCCATTGCCTGAGTCCAGCAAAGTCAGAGGTGGACTGGGCTGGGCAGTGCCACCTTTGACTTTGATCAGAGGTTGGCAGTGCCACCTCTGATTACTCCTGTAATCCCAGCACTTTGGGAGGCTGAGGAGGGCAGATCACTTGAACGCAGGACTTCAAGACCAGCCTAGGCAACATGGCAAAATCCCCTCTCCACAAAAAAATATATAAAACCCTAGCTGACTGTGGTGGTGGGCACCTGTGGTCTCTGCTACTCGGGAGGCTGAGACACGAGAACACTTGAACCTGGGAGGCTGAGGCTGCAGTGAGCCAAGATCGTGCCACTGCACTCCAGCCTGGGCAGCAGAGCAAGATTTTGTCCCACAAAAACAAAGAAAAAAACAGGGAGTCTGGCCAGAGAGGACCTACCTCCTCTCAGAGAGAATCTAGAAAGACTTCATGGTGGTGGTGGTGACATCTCCCCTGGGCCATGCAGGCAGGCCTTGGAGAATTGGGCGCTCTGAAGTGGTCCTGCAGTGGCTGAGCCCTACCTGGCAGGAGAGGCTCCAAGCTCCTGAGCTCCAGCTTGATGCTTCATCCTGACATCGTGCGTGGATGAGGCTAAGAACATTCTGGAAGCTTGTTCCCTGTGAACTAGAATGGACAGAGCAGGCAGGGCCTACTTTAACTGCCCATTTCACAGAGAAGAGAATTGAGGCCTGTAAAGGAAATGTGACTAACCCCAAGGTCACACCGTCAGCCGGTGGCAGAACTGGGACTAGAACCCAGGCCACTTCACTCCTTGTCCTGGAGTCTTCCTCTCTTCCACTCCTTTCTCTTGGACCAGCTGCTCGGTTGTTTACAAAGCTCTTAGGATAAGCCCCCCCCACCAAAATCTTCATTCAAACCCACAGGCTGTCCCACTCTGGCCATCAAAGGTCACAGGACTAGGAAATGACCATTGGCGGAGCCCAGGCCCAGGAGCTATGCTCACACACCTGCCCTCTTCCCTGTGCAGGGACAGGGAAACTGGATGAGAACAGAGAACGGGAGGAGAGAGAGGGGAGGACGGGATGGGGGCACTGCCCCAGAAGCGGTTCCAGGAACACACCCCCGTGCCCGGGAATAAACTGCTCATTTGGAATCATTTTCCTGGAATCAAAAATAAGCCTCCCTAAAAATACATTTTCTTTCTCACCTCACCCTGAGGCTAGAGCAGCTCAGCTGCCTCTAGGAGGTGGGGTAGGGGGAGAATGGGAGTGACCAGGGCCTGTGGGGGGAGATCCCCCTTCCCCCAGGGCTGTGGAACCTGACCACTGGGTCACCCTCTCTGAGCACAGCTGTCATTGAGATATGTAATACGTCACGTTTGTGTGTGTGTTTGGTTTTTTGGATTTTCGAGACTGCGGGACCCACATTCAAACTTCAACCTAGAGTTATTGAGACCCAGTGAGGGCTGGGCACAGATCTGGACACTGAGGGACCTCCCACCCTTGGTGGGAGGCAACAGGCAAGCGACTGCACCTGGGGGCACCCCAGCGCTGCCCTTGCCTCCTGTATGCCCCTGAGCGGGTGGTCCCCCCGCCCCCTGCCCCTGGCCTCAGTCTCCTCATCTGTAAAGGGATCTGATCCTGGCAGCCACACTGAATTCCCTGCAGGCAGCCCTGCTGCTGGCCATGGCGGAGGGGAAGAGCAGCTGCCCTGGCAGGACCGGCTCCAAAGAGAGGCCGGGGGCACTCCGGGCTCAAATGCTGGGTCTGCCCCTTCTAGCCCAGTAGCCAGGCCCAGTTTCCTCCCGTGAAAGTCAGGGTCAGTGGCAGCTCACGGGGCTGGAGGGAAGTAAAGAAGGCGACACAGGCCAGCACCCAGCACTGGGGCCCACAGTCACACGCAGCAGACCACTGTGCTTTTGTTATTGTTGATTTTAGAGACAGAGCTTCCCTGTGTTGTCCAGGCTGAAGTGCAGTGGCACAATCACAGCTCACTGCAGCCTCTATCTCCTGGGTTCAAGAGATCCTCCTGCCCCAGCCTCTTGAGTAGCTGGAACTACAGTGGGCCACTGCACCCAACCCCAGGCCACTATTTTTAAGTCATTCTTTGTCTGGTTCACCCCAGGCCCGAGGTGGAAGAGTGGCGATACCCCACCTACCCCCAGCTGGAAGTGAGAGAGTCTGAGGTTCCACCGGGAGGGGGCAAGTGGCTGCCGGGACCCTGGAACAGGTCAGCTCAACCCCTGAGAAACGCTGGTCCAGCCCTGTCTAAGGACATATTTCCACCCTGGGGTCTGGGAGCACCAGGAAGTGTAATCCAATTACACACTTTTAGTTATTTTTAAAAGTGTGATTAAATTATTATTGACTAGGCCGGGTGCAGTGGTTCACATCTCTAATCCCAGCACTTTGGGAGGCTGAGGTGGGCAGATCACTTGAGGCTGGGAGTTCAAGACCTGCCTGGCTAACACAGTGAAACTCCATCTCTACTAAAAATACCAAAATTAGCCAGAGGTGGTGATGTGTGCCTGTAATCCCAACTACTCCGGGGTGGCTGAGGCAGGAGAATAGCTGGAACCTGGGAGGTGGAGGTTGCAGGAGCCAAGATTGCACCACTGCACTCCAGCCTGGGCAAGAGAGTTAGAAAAAAAGTTATGATTGACTGTCGTCAAACTGTTGTACTATCAAATGCTGGTCTGATCATCCTTTCTTTTTTTGTTTTTTTAAAGACGGGGTTTCACCATGTTGGTCAGGCTGGTCTTGAACTCCCGACCTCAGGTGATCTGCCCGCCTTGGCCTCCAAAGTGCTTGGATTACAGGCGTGAGCCAGTGCGCTTGGCCTGTTCTTTCTTTTTTGTTGTAACCATTAACTGTCATCCCCCCCTCTCCCCTACCCCTCACTGGCCTTCCAGCCTCTGGTGACCATCGTTCCACTCTCTAGCTTCATGCGTTCAATTGTTTTGATGGTTAGATCCCACAGATAAGTTTAAAGAGCTTCTTTGAATGAAAAGCACTTCATGAACTGGGAAACACCAAACCAGAAGAGGTTTAATGTTCCCGTGACAAATCATCAGAGGCAATTATATATGGGATAAGTGCAGAAGTAAAATCAAGTATTTCACTGGTTGCAACTATAGTTGTTTATGTGGTCTATCCCATTAGAAAGTCCCCAGTTACGTAATTATAAATTTGCAGACTACTTCTGATTGGTTGAGCTTAAGTTCTGTTTTTCTTTAATAGAGGCATTTATGAGAAATAGCTCAAGTTTTGCTTATGTTTGCAAATCAAGTAAGGTTGAGGTCATGTATGAGGCCTAACTGGTTTTGTCTGCTCTGGGGTTCTTCAGGCCTGGTCTCTATTTTAATTTAACAAGTTAAAGTGTTATAGGGCCAGGCGTGATGGCTCATGCCTATAATCCCAGCACTTCAGGAGGCTGAGGCAGGCAGATCACCTGAGGTCAGGAGTTCAAGACCAGCCTGGTCAACATGGTGTACCCCATCTCTACTAAAAATACAAAAATTAGCCGGGCAAGAGGGCACACACTTGTAGTCCCATCTATTCAGGGGACTGAGGCAGGGGAATCACTTGAACCTGGGGGGCAGGGATTGCAGTGAGCCAAGATCATGCCACTGCACTCCAGCCTGGGCGACAGAGGAGACTCCACCTTAAAACATAAATCAAATAAAGTGTTACAGGACTATGAGTCCTGTGCCACTACACAGTAACAGACCCCATTACATGCAGATAACAGGGTTTGCAGAAGCAGAAAGAGGACTGATCGCAGGGCGCCAAGCAGGGAGATCCTCAAACCATCCCTCCGCGGAGCTCTGGGCTGGGCTTTCTAAGGGGCTTGTTGAGGGTGAGGGGCTAGAAAATCTGGGTCATTGATGGGTTGGGGTTAGGAGGATGAACTGTCAGGACACAGAAACTGCATTTTTTTTGGTGAGTCAGCTCCTCAAACAAGTCAGGTCCTTCAAACCAGCTGAGTCAGCAGTTTCCTCAGCATGCAGGACCTGAAGAAATAGCTCAAAGGGAGAACTTAAGGCTTCCTAATGCTCAACATGTTATCTGTAGAGCAGCTAAGGGGAACCATCATCTTGTGACAAGACCCAGGGATTCTAGGTCGATTGCTGCACGCAGGTCACAAGTCTGTGAGGACGCAGGTCAAGGAGTCCGCAGACCTCAAGAAGGCTCACAAGCTCCACTTATTTCCATTTCTCCCCCTTCTCCTCTTCCCTGGTTGATTTCATAAAGTGTCTAGGGGTGGTTTCAAAAGCAGGCTGAGAGTGTGACCAGAGTCCAGCAGTATTCTCAGTAACCACCATTAACACCGTCACGGGAATACCGGTAGATGCTGTCATCGTCAACGTCCTTGCGTTAGGATGTAAGGGCTTGTGGTCACTGGTATCCAAAACGGCATAGTCACTACAGGCTGGAGCAGTGGGCTTGTCGAGCTCTCCAGGTTGTCAAATCCTGATGAGAATCATTTGATATGCAAGTTGCTGCTGGACACATTTATTTATTTACTTATTTATTAGAGATAGGGTCTTAGTCACCCTGGCTGGAGTGCAGTGGCACCATCAGAGCTCACTGCAGCCTTGAACTCCTGGGCTCAAGCAATCCTCCCTCCTCAGCCTCCCGAGACTACAGGTACATGCCACTGCACTGAGCTAATGAAAAAAAAATTTTTTTTTTGTAGAGACAGCGTCTTGCTTTGTTGCCGAGGCATGTCATGAACTCCTGGCTTCAAGCGATCCTCCTGCCTCAGCCTCCCAAAGTGCTGGGATTATAGGGTGAGGCAATGGCCATTGAAAGCCCTTGAGAGGATACAATGCACAAAGGGGGTGAATACAATAACTATAAGGAAAGTAATAGCCAAGGACTGAAAAATGCCCTGAAGCAGAGATTCCCAGGAGCGAAGATTTCACCAACTAATATATATCTGTGAAGGAGGTAGCACCTATCCACTAAGACTTATATTTGTTTCTTAGGAGCCTTTATTAGCTGGGCATGGTGGCTCACATCTGTGGTCCCAGCTACTCAGGAGGCTGAGGCAGGAGGATGGCTTGAGCTCAGGAGGTCCAGGCTGCGGTGAGCCATGATCACACCACTGCATGCACACCAGCCTGGGTGACACCCTGTCTCAAAACAAGAGCCTTTAAAATTTGAGCCACAATTTCTTATTAACATAGAAGCAACATTTCTTTTTTCTTTTTTGAGATGGGGTCTCACTGTGACGCTGAGGCTGAAGTGTAGTGGAGTGATCTCAGCTCACTGCAAACTCCGCCTCCCAAGTTCAAGAGATCCTTCTGCCTCAGTCTCCCAAGTAACTGGGATTACAGAAATGCACTACCACGTCCGCCTAATTCTTATATTTGTAGTAGACACAGGGTTTCACCATGTTGGCCAGGCTGGTCTCAAACACCTGACCTCAGGTAATCCTCTCGCCTCAGCCTCGGCCTCCCAAAGTGCTGGGATTACAGACGTGAGCCACCACACCCGGCCACAACATTTCTTAATCAATAAAAGCACAAGCTCCTCCTTATTAAGCTGTGAAGTTATCAAAAACTATTTTGGAGCACTGTTGAGGCAAGTTGTTCATTTCAGATTGTATCCCTTGAAGAGAATTCAAGGTTTTGTTCTATGAAAACAAAAGAAAAACAAAGGTTAACATCTGGAGCAAATCATGATGTTAGTTTTTGAATCTGAAGAGCAGCTAGCTGATGTCTAGATGAGAGTTGGAAATATCTTTAGATGGTGGAATGTAGATGGCGTTGAATGCCTCTGGCTACGGCGTCAGAAAGTGTGCCAGTGACACTCCATGTAACCTGTATAGTAGCAGGCATGAATGTTGTCCGTGCATGATCTGTTGTAGTGATATTTCTAAAACTTAAAGTCATTGAGTTTCAGCTTACAGGGCTTAGGAAAGGAGCAGTTTTAGTTTTCAGTGAAACTAGAAAGTTTTAGAATTTAATTCAGTTTACAGATATAAAATAAAACCTCAAAGAAAAGGAACAGAACTAGAATTTGGTAATGGGCACACTATAGTTTTTAACTGAAATACGATCTTTCTGTTTACATCATCGCTCCTGTTTTGCCAAAAATAATCATAGTTCTTTCTTTCAAAATCAGTCTAATTCTATTAAACTTGACCTGATCTTTACAAAAATGTAACATGGTAATTTCTATGTATATTTTTAAATATGATACTTTAATCAGAGCTCTGGTAATATCCAAGGGGTTTTAGTGACTTTGTATCAATCAACCTTAGTTTTTAGAAACTATCTGATTGGCTGGGCATGGTGGCTCACGCCTGTAATCCCAACACTTAGGGAGGCCAAGGCAGGCAGATCACGAAGTCAGGAGATCAAAACCATCCTGGCTAACACGGTGAAATCCTGTCTCTACTAAAAATACAAAAAATTAGCCCTTTGTGGTGGCACACGCCTACTCAGGAGGCTGAGGCAGGCGAATCACTTGACCCCAGGAGGCGGAAGTTGCAGTGAGCCAAGATCATGCCACTGCACTCCAGCCCGGGCGACAGAGCAAGACTCCATCTCAAAACAAAACAAAACAAAAAAACTGTCTATAATAAGATATCATGAGAAATCTCAGATTTGATATTTTAAAACTTCTTGGGGAGTTGGGGATGGATAACATGGGGAGAAATGCCAGATACAGACGATGGGGAGGAAGGCAGCAAACCACACTGCCATGTGTGTACCTATGCAACAGTCTTACATGTTCTTCACATGTCCCCAAAACCTAAAATGCAATAAAAAATAATTAAAAATTTAAAAAACTTGAAGAAGCCAAACTAAGAATTTGCCCCATTATGTTCTTTTATAAGAAGAGCAGATTCTTATTGAACCTGTGCTGATACTCATATTGCAATAAAAATAAGTTGCCAAATTCCGGGGTAGTCAGGTCAGGAGAGAAAGATAAACGTTTCAGTTTTGTTTACGAAGATATATTTTATCGAATTGCTGTTAGCAGTAGACAGCTTAAGAGAAAAGAACAAAGGCGGCTCCTTAAATTTAGAAAGTAAATATTTCTTTTTTTTTTTTTTTTTTTTTGAGACGGAGTTTCACTTATGTTACCCAGGCTAGAGTGCAATGGCGCGATCTTGGCTCACCGCAACCTCCGCCTCCTGGGTTCAGGCAATTCTCCTGCCTCGAAAGTAAATATTTCTTAGAACCAGCAATGATTTAAAGAAAAAGTCATAAAAATTAAAATTATTATCATGAGTTAATTTAGTCCCATATAATTAATTTTTGTTTTCCTTGATATTGGATTAGCAGGTTTATGAACCCATCAGTTTCCCATTAGAGTTTTGGAAATTTTTACGCAGTCCAATAGTATGATCTTATCAAAAAGCTGTACTTGCCAGGCTTTTTTAAATGACTATCTTGTTCTTTTGTATTATGGTGGCATTCAAATGCTTTCAGGAAGGAAATGTGGTTGTTCTGTGGCCTATAGCATCTTAAGATAATAATTAGATTTATGACTGATAACAATATACCAGAATATATCCAATTTCTAGGAATTCTATACATTTCTTGGGATACTCATATCAATAACACATATAACTTAGAGAAGGGTTAGTGTCACTCATTATTTGACAACATATTCCACGCGATTAATGTATCAAATAAGCCTAATTAGTTTAACCCTTCTCATTTTACAAGGTGAGAAAATAAATTATTTTGAAATACCCCAGGGACACTTCTGGAAACTCCCAAAGTTAGTTTGAGGCAGAAAACACTAAATTTAGAATTAATTTTGGGAAGCTGTCAAACATGTCAAAATGTTTAAAATTCTTGATTAAATAGGATCACAAGTCACGGTGAAACAATACCAAAGTGATAAAAGATTTTAAAGGCAAATACAGAAAGCCGCAAAGTTAAAACTTAGCTTTTCTTTTAAATACTGAAGACTCGTGTTTCTCAAATAATCAAAGACCTACTGAAAAACAACATAATTTGAATTGCAGGCAAGACAATGCAAACAACAGCAACATCAGCCTGGGCGTAGTGGCTCACACCTATAATCCCAGCACGGTGGGAGGCTGAGGCCGGGGATCTTCTGAGGCCAGGAGTTCAAGACGATCCTGGGCAACATACCGAGACCTCATCACTACCAAAGAAAATAAAAAATAAAAAAATTAGCCAGGTGTGGTGGTGCACACCTGTAGTCCCAACTACTGGGGAGGCTGAAGTAGGAGGATTGCTTGAGTCTGGGAGTTCCAGGCTGCAGTGAGCCTTGATCATGCTACTACACTCTACCCTGGGCAATAGAGCAGGACCCTGTCTCAAAAAAACAACAACAAAAAAATTAATAAACAAGGACATGAAGCATAAGAAATTGTCTTCCTGGGTGTGGTGGCTCACACCTGTAATCCCAGCACTGTGGAAAGCCTGAGACACACACCTCTGCACTGGGCTAATTTTTTAAATTATCCTTGAACTCTCACCCAGGCTATAGCGCAGTGGCGCCATCTCAGCTCCCTGCAACCGCCACCTCCCAGGTTCAACTGATTCTCCTGCCTCAGCCTCCCACGTAGCTGGGACTACAGGTGCGGGCTACATACCCGTCTAATTTTTGTGTTTTTAGTAGAAATGGGGTTTCCCTATATTAGCCAGGCTAGTCTCAAACTCCTGGCCTCAGATGATCCGCCCACCTCAGCCTCCCAAAACACTGGGATTACAGGTGTGAGCCACCACTTCCGGCCAGTTTTTAAATAGAATGTGTTTTTTTGGAGCACGTGCTATGCCTACCAGTGAACCCTTCAGGAATTAATGTTTTAGCAGTTTATTTTATTTGGATATAATATATGTATTTAATAAATATCTATCATTTAATTTAACTTAATATAATTTTATGTCTTTATTTTTTTTGAGATGCAGTCACCCTCTCGCCCAGGATGGAGTGCAGTGGCAAGATCTCGACTCACTGCAACCTCTGCCTCCCGGGTTCAAGCAATTCTCCTACCTCAGCCTCTTCAGTAGCTGGGATTACAGGCACCTGCCATCACGCCTGGATAATTTTTGTATTTTTAGGTAAAGATGGGGTTTCACCATATTGGCCAGGCTGGTCTTGAACTCCTGACCTCAGGTGATCCACCCTGGAATTACAGGCGTGAGCCACCACGCCCAGCCAACTTAATATAATTTTAAAACTTCAAGTTTTTTCAAAGATTTTGGAAACTTTTCAAGCAGACATTTTGTAACATTAAAAAAACTACTTTTCTCTGCAGGTAGGCAAGCAAAAAAAAACTTCTCACCCCAGGTTATTTATCTCTTTAACAAATTTTGTAACAGAGATAACATGAGTTTGACTAGTGAAGCTTAGTAGAACATGAATATCTGCTAAGAATATCCATTTCTGCTAAATCGCCAATATATATATATATATATTTTTAAGACAGGCTCTCTCCCTGTTGCCCAGCCTTGTGTGCTGTAGTGGGATTACAGCTCACTACAGTCTTGACCTCCCAGTCTCAAGCCATCCTCCCACCTCAGCCTCCGGAGTGCTAGAACTATAGGCTTGTACAACATGCCTGGCTAATTTTTGTATTTTTTGTACAGACAAGGTTTCTCTGTGTTGTCCTAGCTGGCCCTGAACTCCGGGGCTCAAGTGATCCTCCCACCTCGGCCTCCCAAAGTGCTGGGATTACAGGTGTGAGCCACCCTGCCTAGCTTAATATTCTTATTAAAGATTATTCAAGTCATGTGAACTTGAAAAGCATTTGAATTAGTTGCTTTCTTTTCTGAGAAAATAATTTATGTGAGCACTTGTTTTTCTCTAGATCAATTATTAAGAGTTCTTTTAATATTTTATTTTAGTGGGGAAAAAGATAATTTTAAATCATTTCTGGTTGGGTGCAGTGGCTCATACCTGTAATCCTAGCACTTTGGGAGGCCAAGTAGGATGGATCACCTGAGGTCAGGAGTTTGAGACCGGCCTGGCCAACATGGTGAAACCCTGTCTCTACTAAAAAACAAAAATTAGCTGGGCATGATAGCACATGCCTGTAATCCCAGCCACCCAGGAGGCTGAGGCGGGAGAATTGCTGGAATCCAGGAGGGCTAGAGTGAGCTGAGATCTGACCACTGCACTCCAGCCTGGGCAACAGAGAGAGACTCCATCTCAAAAAAAAAAAAAAAGAAAGAAAGAAAAAAGAGAGAAATCCTGTCTCTACTAGGAACAAAAAAATTTATCCAGGCGTGGTGGCAGATGTCTATAATCCCAGCTACTGGGGAGACTGAGGCACAAAAATTGCTTGAGCCTGGGAGGTGGAGGTTGCAGTAAGCCAAGATTTGCACCACTGCACTCCAGACTGGGTGACGGAGTGAGACTCTGTCATTCATATATATATATATATATATATATATATATATATATATATTATTTCTAATACCATCTGGAGATAGAACGATATTACATTTAAGTAACATAGACATACATAGGCCAGCCACATTGGCTCACACCTGTAATCCCAGCTTTTTGGGAGGCTGAGGCAGGTGGATCACTTGAGGTCAGGAGTTTGAGACCAACCTGGCCAACAGGGTGAAACCCCGTCTCTACTAAAAATACAAAAATTAGCCGGGCGTGGTGGCACATGCCTGTAATCCCAGCTAATCGAGAGGCTGAGGCAGGAGAATCGCTTGAACCTGGGAGGTGAAGGTTGCAGTCAGCTAAGATCATGCCACTGCACTCCAGCCTGGGCGGCAGAGCAAGACTTAGTCTCAATAATAATAACAACAATAAATAAATAGCATAGACATACATAAACATACAGACACAGAGATTCACGACTTCTGTTCTGAAATTGGAGCCATGTGTCAGGCACAATAATATAAAACTCCCTAGTTGGATCTAAATTGCATTCTTGACAGTTAAAGTTACCTGTTCAGATGGCTAAAGGCTTTCATTCATATTTTTGGAAAAGACATTCAGGATTCTTTCATTTGCTACTTTTCTAAAAAGTTCTTTGTTTTTTTTTTATTCTGATGAGTCATTCTTTGAAGTTTGCATTTTAAAGATTTAAACATTTCTCAGCAGAAAGGCTGTTAGGTTTTCTCCAAAAGGGGGTCTTGGAGCATATCTACTCAGTGTCGGGAGTCAATCTTATTACGACTGTGGACTAGGTTTTAGGTGAGTGACTGGGAAAAAATCCAACCTTTTTCCAGTTAGTCTCAGGCAGTTGCTTTATAATAGCCAAATCGTGTGCAACACCAAAATGTGCCTTTACTTGTTGCAGATACTCCTGGCTCACTCGAAGATCTTTTAAAGGAAGATGGTGTCGAGAATACTCAAGTATTCATATGGAAAGCAATAAGAGATCAAACAGATTTGTAGATTCAAAATAATTTTTTTTTTCCTTTTTTTGAGACAGAGTCTCGCTCTGTCACCCAGGCTGGAGTGTAGTGGCACAATCTTGGCTGCAACCTCTGCCTCTTGAGTTCAAGCGATTCTCGTGCCTCGGCCTCCTGAGTAGCTGGGATTACAGGCACCCACCACCACGCTTATGTAATTTTTGTATTTTTTTTTTTTTAGTAGACATGAGGTTTCACCATGTTGGCCAGGCTGGTCTTGAACTCCTGACCTCAGGTGATCTGCCTGCCTCGGCTTCCCAAAGTGCTGGGTTTATAGGCGTGAGCCACCACGCCAGCCTTAAAATAATATTTATGAGTGTACTATAGAGATTTATTAAAAGAGACTTAAAAAAATAATTCTGCCTTTTGAAAGCTTCTGTGTACCATCAAAAAATGCATCTAATTGTTTTTAAGTACCCAGAATCCTCTTTTTTTAATGCACCCATAGATGAATAATTTCGTCTAGAGTAAAAATTCCCTATTGTGGCCACTATAATTGTAAGTTACCTTCCCAAGGCGCATCCATTTCACTAGAATGGCACAGGTTCTGGGTCTTTGGTTTCTAAACATAAAATTAGCTGAGTTCCAGACAGGAGTTTCAGACTCCTTAGATTCTGGTGAACCCACAATGCCCTGTCCTTCTAAAAATGTGCTTACTCAAGGCTTCCAGCTGGACCCTGTTCATTTCCTGTCCAACACTCACTTCGACCTCCAGATCCCAATCTGGACTCCAGTCTGGAAGCCAGTATACTAGGCCACAGCTAGTCCAGTTCCTGTCCAACACCCAGTTTCACCCTAGTGAAAACACCAAGGGCCCCAACATAGCAGGGAAAAATTGGAGGTAATAATAACTCCTATTTATGGCATATTGTGCCCCCAGCCCTGCGTGTGCCAAGGGCTTCCCATATACCCCGTGAAATAAAGCCATTATTATCCCCATTTGAGTTGAGGAAAGACAGAAAGCAGATGGCCACATAGGGCCAGGCAGAGCTGGAATTTGAAGCTCAGTCATAAATAGACTGGGAGGTGTGGGTTGTTTTAAAGGTTGATGCAAAAGCCAGGATGTGACCCCAGAAAGAGGCACCAGGGTTGCATTCACAGAGGCAGGGGGCTGCCCTCTCTATCTTCCTGTATGATCTCATCTAGCCCTGTGAGAGTGACAGGCCTGGTCTACCACTCCAGATGACGGCTGGGGAAACCAAGGTCCGGAGAAGTCAGTGATGTGCCAGAGGTCACACAGTCAAAGGCAAAGCTGAGGTCCGTGAGCCAGGTCAGTGACCAGACCCTCCTACCCCAGGCCAGTATTGGGCTTAGTGTTATGCACTGCAGACACTGGAGGGAGAAGGAGGAGAGGGAGTGAAGAAGGCAGAAAGCTTAGTTTCCAGGCAGATGTCGGACTTCTCTGGTCTCTGAGTGGGATTCCTAACTCCACCCCCCAGCAATTTTAGCCAGGGGAAAGCCACCCCAACCCTGACCTTGACTCCTTGGGCCTCCATAATGCTTGCTTTAGGTGGCAGCACCCTCGTGTGGCTACAGCTGGTAACTAGATCAAGTCGCAGGTTTCCTCTCTCAAAAGGATGCTTCACTCCCCCGTGCCTCACCCTTCTGTAATCCCTCTGAGCCTCAAAAAGCAAAGATGGCCATTATTAGGGCCGGTGGTGGGTGGCAAGGACAAGATGGCATGGACAGGGCACTGGGCTGGGTGTCAGGCAATCTCAGATAAAATCCTCACCTGGTTACTGACTGACTGCGGCGCTTGGGTCTCAAACTCCTTATCTGTATGAAGGGCCGAAACATCTCCCCTACCTGACTCCCAAAGGCTTTCCACAAGGACCAAAGGTATCTCAAATACCAAGTACTCTGTGAACTGTAAAGCACCTTTAAAGGGTAAGGGTTTTTACATAAACTGAGGAACGCATGTTGGAGGGATTCTGGAAGAGAGATCAAGAATGCTGGTACCCAGTGTGCGGCAGCAGGGTCATTGAATCCTTGGGATGGACTTGGTAGCAGCGTAATGGTGGCCAGAAGGGGTGGCCCACAGCCCAACCTGCCCCATGAAACTCAATCCTGCGGAGGGAGGGGACTGTCCCAGACCCACCTCCTCCCATGATGAGCTAAGGGGAAAGCCACAAGCTTTATTGATCAGAGTTGGACTGATCAAAAGACTTACATCAGATCCTAGGACCTGTTTCTGCATCTATGAGATAGGGATAGCCACATTCTTCCCAGGGCTGTCGGCTCCCAGAACAGTTGTTGAGAACATGTAAAAACCATCTGATGGGTGCCTTGGCGCAGTCAGTTCACAACAAATGACACGATTATGTAAACTAATGAGCAAAGATAGTTTTGTTTATGAAAAACTGCACAGGAAAACTGCCCTCATTTATTACACCAGTGTGCTGGGCACTGAATATAATAGCTGTAACTTCCCATGACATGACGGGAAAACCACTTTACATAGATCTGTTACCTTTGGTCCACTTCCAGCAAGAAATTTGGTGAAAGACAGTGAAGTAACTTGCCCAAGGGCACACAGAGTGGTGAGACCTGCATGTGACCCCAGGTCAATCTGGGGCATCAGAGCAACATGGGCTACAGTTCCCAATGCCTGCAGCATGCCACCTCTGAAAGCACCATGATGGCTACTGCCATGGTGGGAAAGGGCCCCAACGACAGCTGCTGAGGCAAAAATCACGACTGGAAATCAGTCAGAAAAATCACGACTGGAAGCCAGACTGGAAACCTGCATTCCCTCCACTTCTTTTTCTTCTCCCTCTATTCCCAGGGCTCCACTTTCAGACACCAGCTGGTGTGGGCTACCACCTGGCCTCTACAGCTGGACCCATCCTGTAATTCCTAACACTTACCAAATCTGCCCCTGGAGCAAAGTCGGTGAAAAGGGCAGATGGCATCTTCAGGCCTGGGCAACAGGCACCATGGTGAGCTCAAGCCTCCTGTCTGAAGAGACAAGCATGCTGGGACACTGGACCGTTTGGTGGCCCTCAGTAGTGGGCATGGGTTGGCAGGGTGCAACTGGAGCAGGCCAAACAGAGGAAAGGGGCAAGAAGAGAGGCCCAGACAGACAGTGCTGTAACCCAGACACCTCACCTGAGGGGCCCAAGAATATTCTCATGTGCAAAGTTGGAAATCTGGATTTTTATGTGAAATATCTTGAGTCTGAATGCACTGGGCAGGCTGAACCGAACATCTCTGGTTTAAATTGGCCTCAACAGCCATCAGTTTGACAGCCCTCCCCCCACCCTCACAAAACAACAAAACAGGCAGAAAGAAGCCTGAGCAGGAAAGGGCTGTCCTGGGGAAGTGCACTGGAGGTGGGGGTGGGGGGGAGGTTAAAATAAAGCACAAACCCAGATTCCAAAGTTCTGTATTTTTCAAAATAAAGATCACACATTGTTTAGAGACAATCTACACAAGAGTTACAAAAAATAGTTGCCCAGGCATAAGCATACACAGGTTTGTTAATTATACACATATGGTTACAAGTGTGCTTGCAAAAAAGTTCATTGGAAATATACACAAGGCTCTGGAAATGTACACCGTGTAGTGTTACAATTCTATATTCAAACAAGGAAAATTGACAGTATGTTACATTCACTTACAAGTAGACAAAATGCAAAATACAGTTCATCTTCTGTACAAAAGGGAAGGGCAATTCACACTTTACAAGGTGAGGGGGCTCTGATTGTAAGGAAAGCTCGGGCAGGGCTAGACTTTTGCACGTCCTTTTGACTGTCACAAAATCAAAACATTACTTTTTTAGGATTAAAAAAAACACTAGTGAGAACTGAATCTTGAATAACATTTAGAAAGAATCTCGCTATACTTGAGACTAGATGACAAATAAAACCAAGCTATTTTTTTCTTTTTAAACATTAACTAGGCTGTATAAAGAACATTTATTCCTTCAAAAGAAAAAAATTTACTTCTGGTTGAAATTACAATTTACAATATACAACACTATATGCTACGACCATAAAAGGTGAGAATATACACTGAATGCACAGGGCTGGCTAATTCTCTTTTCTTACCAAAAAACGTGTTTATGTTGATTCAAACTTCTCCACATTTACATTACAGGTATACAAATGTACAATTGTACAATCAAAAGTATGTTCGACTACTAGGGTACATTATAGATACAGATTAGACATCAAAACAAGAAAATACTACAAATTTGTATATATGCAAAGTCTACACCAAGTATACACTATATATTTATAGAAGCAAGACCAAAAGCAGAGTTGGATTTTTTTTCCTCATGCTAAATAATCAGATTTTGCCTTTCAATGTTAATAGAAAAAAATCCAGTAGGCAGTAAACAGTCACACCCGCCCAGCCTCAAAAGACGCTCTGGGTGCTCGCGTCTCCTCCTCACAAACAGCCTTCCTCGGCATAATATCATCTCCAAAAAAGGCAATTTTTAGAATTTCATAAACTTAATGTCACAAACTGAAGCTTTAGCAACTCTGAAACCTTTTTCATTTATATATATATATATATATATATATATATGTATATGTATATGTATATATATATTTTTTATAAACAGTGTTAAATGCCAGTTTGGGGTCATTTAACTAAAATTCAAACTTCTCAGGTTTTTTTGTTTTTGTTTGTTTTTTACTAAAATGAGGAAGTGGGGAAGAGCTATTTGCAAAACTTGCCGGCCAGGCAAATGAGCTAAAAACCTTTTCTTTTTTTTTTTTCTTTTTTTTTTTTTTTTTTAAGATTTTTTTTTGTTAAACCAACCACCCTGAAAGTTTCCACATGTGATATATAGATACAACAGTGAACAAAATATGTGGCCTCCCATGTACACTGGTTACCTATGTACAAGTATCCTATACACCAGTAAAACAGCAGGGCAATTAGTCAATTAAAAAAAATAGTACATGTTATGTGTAATAAAATTAAATTTACAAAGGCTTTCCACTCATGGATTTGATTCCTTTTTTGGAGGAGGGAGTAATCCTGGAGCAACCGTTTGCCCGTCTCAGACTCCACACTACATTTCTGGTTGCTGGTTGGATTTGCCAGTGGGCCAGTGAGGTCAGTGGGAATGAGGGAAGAGCGGGTGACACTGCTTCAGATGATACCATTGGGGGGGCCACAGATGGGCCCTAAGTCAACGCCATTCTTCATGTAGTACTTCTCCAGCTTGGCCAGAATGTGCTTGCCATAGGTGTACTTACGAAGAGTCGCGATGTGGGGCCGGATCTGGGGAGGAAAGACAGTCTGCGTTACACGGCCTGAATAGAGACTCTTGGGCAGGCTTCCCAGACACGCATCACGCGCACATGCACACCCCACAGCAATAACCTTTCACTGGTTCAGGCCAGTCACCTGACTTTTAGCACTTTAGCAACCCATCAGAGGAGGAGAGGAGCTCCTATCTTGAGTGGTGCCACACGGCCTGAGGGCTCTGAAGGCTGGGTGGCAGGGGCCACTCCCAGGACAGCACACGGAGAAAGCGCATCCTTGCCGGGAACACACACTGCCCACTCTCCGCCAGCTGCACAGTGCTTCCCTGAAAGCACACGCACAGGGCCCTCTGGCCCCATGCACAGCATCCAGGCTCTCCTGAGCAGTGGGGGTTATTTCTGGGCACCATGAATCCTGAGCTCACCACTTGACCCTGTCTCTCCAGGTCACAGTTGATCACAGAAAGCTAATCAATGACAAGAAGAGAAACAATGAACATCATGAGCCGGGTGTCATTATCCCCATCTTACTGATGGAAAACATGAAGGCACAGAGTGGTGAAGTCACTCAGCCAAGGTTGAATGGCTAACAAAGGACAGCACAGACAGCTGAGCCCAAGCTGCAAGGCTTCTCCACAAATGACGGTCCTCCCACTGTGCTCTCACGCATGCCCGCTGCACCAGCCTCATCCCTCTGGCTCTCCGACCTATGCTCTGCTCACCTCTCCAGGCATTCCCTTTCTGTTCTTCCCTCCCTGGGCTGATTTATTTCAAGAAGTCCTGCATTCCAGAAAACTTGAAGGGTGCTTCCTCTCCAGAAGGTGCTTTCCTTTTCTGTGAGCTCAGGGAGCATTCTACATACCTCTGCTGTGTCTGCAATCTTTTGCATAATTATCAATCTTTCCATATAAACGGCAAAGAACCACAGTTTATTCATCTGATTCCCCAATCCAAACCTGCACCTGAATACCCAAACACACTGGACAAATGTACCGCAGTAGACAGAGGCTCTCCAGGTTGAGAGCTCCATGATGGCACCAGCATTTGTCTGTTTAGCCGTGTCCTCAAAGCAAGGAGGGATTGATCCAATCCAGAAACCACGTATGCATGCCTCCAGGACACTAAGCTGCATCAGGTGTCACATTCCTACTTAAGAGCATACATGGGAAGCTGGCGGGTAGCAAACAGTCCTTGGTTCTAGTTTAACCTCCCTTAAGCTCACCTGTATGACAGCATGCAATAATGCTACACCTTTCTTCTGAGTTGTAGTTACTAATGTTTCTGTTATGAGAACTTGGGGTTCAGGATCCCCTTATCCTTTAGAAAATAAGCAAAATCCAATCCATTCCTCTCTGTCCCTGGAACTGGCTGCTGATGAGTCTAGGCACTTCACCTTTACACTTCTCCAGAACAAAACAGAACAGCCCTAACAAGCCACACACACAACGTGTTGAACTCCATTCTTTATTGGATTTAACAAGAGGTGAAACATAATTGATCTGCTTCTCTCCTAGTGTCCCTTTTGCTGAAAAGGACACCACTTAGGAATGGAAGAGCTGAAAAACTAAGAGGGCTTCTCAGGGCTCTCCGTCAACTCCCTCAGCGAACCAACTGCTAAAGCCTACTGACTCTAGCGCCCTATTCTGTCCACTTCTCTTCAGTCCCAAACCATCGCCATGTGTTGCTTAACGGCCTTCCACGTGGTCTCATCACTGCCTCCCCTCCTCTGAACTGTAAAGGCCACAGGGCAGCCAGGACAATTATTTGAAACGTAAGTATGACTTTGTCACCACACTCCTCCCCCTCTGAACTCGCTTTACTTCTTCAGATACAGCATGGTCTGGTCTCCGGCTTCCCAGTCTTCACACACCATGTTCCGTCTTCTGGAAAGGGTCATCACTTTATTAAATATCACTCCCTTAGGGAGCCTCCTCTGCACCCACACGTTGTAGGAGACTCCCTGCCCTATTCCTGGACAACCCCTTCCCCTTCCAGCATTACAGTAACTATCCGTGCACAGCACTGTCATGTTTACCATTACAACCCTGTTGAGAATAGGACCTGCTGTACAGCACTTTGAGCACTTACTGAATGAATGAATGGACATGTCTTAAACTCCTACTTACCTCCAATACTCCCTCTGTCTTTACCTGCCTCCTGACAACTTACAACTTTAAGGACCTGGGAATTCCCCAGCCTTCAACTGCCATGCCAGTAGCGGTGCCGTGGTCTGGAGCGGTGTGCTCTGACTCAGAGGTGCTGGGTGTCTTGTCTGGCTCAGAACTTGAGTCCGTAACAAAGATTCTCATTACCGAACTTTGTTCTCAGTGAGGGCAAGTGGGTCATCATTGCCAGACAACGGCCAACCAACCCCTCAACTGAGAAGGGCTGAGTGAGCTCAGGGCCCAAAAGCTGAAGGCTCTGAGAAGCACCAGACGCTGGGCGCACTGCCTAGCACAAACACAACTGTAGCACACCCTGCCTGTGGGTTTGTTCTGCTTCCTGGGCCCCGTGGTGTGTGCGGTGCTCACTGGACCCACGCGGTGACTTTGTCGAGAAGCTGTGGGCCTCTTCAGGTGATTTCTCTGTCAGTTCCCCACTCAAAGCGCCTACGTGTTCTCATTTCCGTTCCTTTTCCCCGTCTAACCCTTCTTTAGCCTTGCCTTCTCCTGCAAAGCCGGCCTTCGGGGATTCTGGGGAGGGTGAGAGGCCCTTCTCCCATCCTGACCACTGCTCACCACCATTGCTCTTCCCCACCAGACTACACTCTGTGGGCAGGAATCAGGTCTTAGTCATCTCTGTGCTGATGAAGTCTGGCACAGAGTGGGCTTCAGGCCAATGTGCCAGGCTATGTATGCACCATGCTGGGCAGGCCCCTGTTCAACAGATGTTGGTGGGATCAAAAAACAGGAGGAAGGAGGGATAAAAGAAATGAGGTAAGCAGGTTGGTTTACTGAACTCACAAACTGATTTCCTAGAGATCAGGAATGGAAATACTTCAAAAAACATAGCTTAAGACTCTCCTATCAGTGTGGTTATTGATAAGGGAAGGCTGGCAAATGCGTAAGGACTATGATGGCTCCACATAAAAGAAGAACAGAATACAGGATGGATGGGGGTCAGTGACAGCTCTTCACAAACAGCAGGGCACCCACCCTTCTTTGTGTTTCAGAAAGCAGCAAGGCCTTGCACACCTTCTCTGAGACCCTGCCCGGCCTGGCCTACCTTATGCATGACGATCTTCCGCTGGCCTGGCTCTGCCACGTCAATCATCTTCTGGACCACGTAGTTGGCATACTGGTCCTTCATCATAGTGTATAAGGCACTGTGGGGACCGTCGTTCATGGTGCACACCTCGTCGATGAGCACAGCACGCTCCGTACGTGAGGCATGAGTAACACACTTCTCCACAACATTGCTGTCACAAGATAAAACCAGGGACAACTCTTAGAAGAGGAGCCCTATTAGTGAGGCTGTGCTTGCCTAGCCTCTGCCTTGACCTCAGGACCAGCAGGAAGACAGAGCTAGCATTTGTGGAAGGTGAGTTGTCAACTGTCCGACACTCTCAGTCTCTAAGGCTCTCCACCAATGCCATCGGTGGCATCCAATTGTAGGAAAGGGGGAATGTGGCTTCATTAAATCAGAGTTTTTCTCCAATCCATGGGCACTACAGAGGGTGATCAAATTATACACTGCCATGCTACTGCATCCCGATCAGCCAGAGAGACCAGGTCTTCAAGGACATGGGACCTGGCCCTCTAAACGGGCGAGAGTAAGGAGCCCAGGTAGGTGAGGAGACTTCAACGCAAGATTCAAGGGACTGGTTCACTATCCAGCAGGTTATTAGTTCAACACTTACCAACGTCTGTCCATTCTTTCCTTGCCTCTGTGAGCTCACCAAGGCCAGGAAGGAACCTTACTTATGCCTATCTCCCTGCTGCCAAGCAGACAGCTTAGCACTTACTAGAGGCTCTAGAGACTTGATTAAGGAACATGCCAGCCAGGACCACAGCCTTTGGTCAACTACTAAACACTGCCTCTCAGGAATGTAAGAACTAGAAGAACCCTAGGGACTGTCAGTATTCCTAAACATGTCACAAACATACCACCTTGGGACAGGAAAGGGGGAATGTGGTAGCAATAAATCAGAGTTTTTCTCCAATCCCCAGGGACTACAGAGGCTGGTCAAATTACACACTGCTGTGCCACTGCATACTGACCATCCAGAGTGACTACTCTGTCTGGTTTCTATAAGACAATACTACTTTACTTTGTACCTGTGGCTCTGTGGCAATGACACTGTCAAATACATATTATTTGTACTCATCATGTTGGAGCCCAGCCTGGCACCTGACAGGGAGAACCTCTGCTCAAGGGTGGCTGAGTGGCTGAAGGCTCTACAGAGTTCACAACCAGATGCAACCAGGTGAAATGTGCTGTAGCTAACAGAGTCCTCAAGTAGTAAACTTAAAAGCCTCTACTCAGCTAATGCACATCGTTCTATTACCAGTCCTGAAAATGGCCTTTAACCCCTACTTAGAAATTCCCAATAATTTGGAAGTAACCACTTTCCTTCTTTCGTTTTGAGATAGTCTTGCTGTCGCCAGGCTGGAGTGCAGTGGTGTGATCTCAGCTCACTGCAATCTCCGCCTCCCAGGTTCAAGCAATTCTCCTGCCTCAGCCTCCCAAGTAGCTGGGATTACAGGCACATGCCACGACACCCAACTAATTTTTGTATTTTTAGTAAAGAAGGGGTTTCACCACGTTGGCCTGTATCTCCTGACCTCGTGATCCACCCACCTGGGCCTCCCAAAGTGCTGGGATTACAGGCATGAGTCACTGCATCCAGCCAAGGTAATCACTTTCTAGGGCAACTCACTATAAAGCTCTGTTAAACATTCTTCCTTATATACCAAAGCAAAAACATGCTTCCCTGAAATTCCACCCATGTGTCTGAATTTTGGCATTTGGGGCGGAAAGAAAACACGGATACCTACCCAAAAAGCACATGGAGGCAGATAGGATATCTTACTCCTCCTTCTAAAGGCCAGTGCTTTGGTTATGTGAATAGTCATCATAAACGCCATTACCAGAATAATACCCTATTTCAGCGGTTTTCAAACCAAGGGAGGGTGTTGTCCAATGGACCTCTGAAAGGGCTCGCTCTCAGTGTTATCTGCTTTTACATACTAGACTTATGCAAATGCTTTTACTTAAAAGACAAAAAAAAAAAAAAAAAAATTCTCAGGCAAAAATATTTAAGAACTACCATCCTATCACACATTTCCTCAATCTTCCTTCTTAAAATAAATGGTGCATATAAAATCTGATATGCTAGATATCTAATCAGAACAATAGCTTTTCCCCTCTGATACAGAAATACGGGCAAGTATTTTTTCCCGCCTTAGCTCCAGAGTACTATGTAATTCAAGCATGGGATGAAGGTGTGGCCCTGTTGAAGAGAATCTCCTAGGAGCCACTGGCTTCTCCCTTAGCAGAAATAGGAGTTAAGTATTGTCACAAGCTGGCTGTGGTGGATCACTCCTGCAGTCCTAACACTGTGGGAGGGTGGGGTGAAAGGATAGCTTGAGCCCAGGAGACTGAGGCTGCCGTGAGCTATGGCTGCACCAATGCACTCCAGCCTGGACAACAGAGTAAGACCCTGTCTGGTAATAAAATGAAATAAAAAATTGCTGAGCTGGTTCAGAGACTATGAAGCTAATCAACATCTCCAAATGCTCAGGCAATGAGCTCATCACTTTTCACGACTGCATGGCTGAGTTGTATCTTCATCTACTTCAGACCAGCCTCTTCTACAAAACAGTCAGGATTAGGACTGTCTGCTAAAACGGGTTGGGGACAGGACATTCATTCTTGTGGGTGAAAAACTCAGTCCTCACCACTGACTTGCCTTTCAAGTAAGCAAGCGGGTAGATCACCTACTACTACAGGATCTCACTAGGCCAAAGGCTTCCACCTCAACCATAGCTGCTAAGGTCTCCATCTTTCAAGTTCATTCTAGGGTTTCTGAAACTGCAGTTACCAACCCATTTGTGGGCAATGAAATCAATATAGTGATCTGTGACCAGCTTTTGGTTTTAAATAAAACAGAATAGAAGTATCAGAGTGGATTATGGGCAATAATGTTTCAGTAATATGTGTGCATGGCACCTGTACATAGAAATTCAATATTTACTTTGTACTCTGGGTCACCGTCAAAAATGTCCAAAGGCAGGCACAGTGGCTCACGCCTGTAACCCCAGCATGTTAGAAGGCTGAGGCTGAAGGATTGCTTGAGGCCAAGAGTTCAAGACTAGCCTGGGCAACACAGCAAGATCTTCTCTACAAAAATAAAAATAGGGCCGGGCGTGGTGGCTCCCGCCTATAATCCCAGCACTTTGGGAGGCCAAGGTGGGCGGATTGCTTGAAATCAGGAGTTCGAGACCAGCCTGACCAATATGGTGAAACCCTGTCTCTACTAAAAATACAAAAATTAGCCAGGTATAATGGCAGGCACCTGTAATCCCAGGTGCTTGGGAGGCTGAGGCAAGAGAATCACTTGAACCCAGGAGGTGGAGGTTGCAGTGAGCAGAGATCACGCCATTGCACTCCAGCCCCGGTGAGAGTGAGACCCTGTCTCAAAAAATAAATAATAAATGTCTGAAAGCCACTGATTTATTTTTTTGTTTACTTCCATTTATCTATTTTCAAGTTAATTGACTTCTGTCATCTCTAATCCACTATTAAAGCCATACAGTAAATTTTATTTCAGATGTTATATTTTTCTTTTCTAAAATTTGTTTTTAAAAAAAATAAATTTATTTGAGGCCAGGCACAGTGGCTCACACCTGTAATCTCAGCACTTTGGGAGGCGTCAGATAACAAGATCAGGAGTTCAAGACTAGCCTGGCCAACATGGTAAAACCCCATCTCTACTGAAAATACAAAAAATTAGCCGGGTGTGGTAGTACGCGCCTATAATCCCAGCTACTTGGGAGGCTGAGGCAAGAGAATTGTTTGAACCCAGGAGTGGGCGGTTGCAGTGAGCAGAGATTGCACCACTGTACTCCATCCTGGGTGACAGAGCGAGGCAGAGTCTCACTCTGTCACCCAAGCTGGAGTGCACTGGCGTGATCTTGGCTCACTGCAACCTCCACCTCCCAGGTTCAAGTGATTCTCCTGCCTTAGCCTCCCAAGCACCTAAGATTACAGACGCCCGCCACAACACCTGAGTATTTAATTTTTTTATTTTTTATCTTTTTCTGAGATGGAGTTTCGCTCTTGTTACCCAGGCTGGAGTGCAATGGCGCGATCTCGGCTCATCACAACCTCCGCCTCCTGGGTTCAGGCAATTCTCCTGCCTCAGCCTCTTGAGTAGCTGGGACTACAGGCACGCGCCACCATGCCCAGCTGATTTTTTGTATTTTTAGTAGAGACGGGGTTTCACCATGTTGACCAGGATGGTCTTGATCTCTTGACCTCGTGATCCACCCGCCTTGGCCTCCCAAAGTGCTGGAATTACAGGCGTGAGCCACCGCGCCCGGCCCACCTGAGTATTTTTAAAGAGCTGCTGTATAATCCTTCTCTATTAATCCCAATAACTGGGTCATTTTAGAACCATTCGTTGATTTTTATTTCTTTTTTCTTGAGTATAGGTCACATTTTCCTGTTATCCAGATAGACACTGCAAATAATAGGCTATAGAAACTCAGAATTCTGTTATGTTCCACCAAAGAGAAGTGCCCCCCACTCCCCTTACGGTGCAGTTAGCTTGGTTATAGTCAAACTACAAACTTCTCTCACACGGTAAGCAGCAGCTAAAATCTCAGTTCAACTTTTAGCCTTAGCTGGACGTGTGGTTCAGGGGTCAGCCAGACTTTGGGGCAGGTTAAAAGTGGGCCTCCCCCAACCCCCACTGGCCCTCTCCCTTTCTAGGATTTCTCTTCGTCATGCCTGCCCTGAGGACTGCCTATTCCAGCTTTAGCTGCCCAGCATGGAGAAAACTGGGAAATGGCCACAAGGCTAACGGCCATCAGAAATAAGAAATTTCCCCAGTGCAATTCTCTTCTTCTGAAATACCCACCTCCCGGGTATCCACCTGCCCTTAGCTTACTCTCTAGTGTCTTCAGGTAGTTCTTGTATTTTCATCCCCAGTTTATACATGCTATCAATGGGAGGACTGGGCCCACAGTAGCTCCTCAGTTATTAATTGTAATTGTTGTAGCTGGGCATGGTGGTATGCACCTATAGTCTCAGCTACTTAGGGGGCTGACGTGGGAGGACTGCTTGAGCCCAGGAATCCTAGGCTGCAGTGAGCTAGGACTGTGCCACTGTACTCCAGCCAGAGCAACAGAGATTGTCTCTTAATAAAAAAATTTAAAAATCTATTTCTGAATTTGTTGTAATATTAATTAATGCTTAGGCTAAATCTAAGGGTGAGAAATTAAGTACTGTGAACAAAAATGTAAACAGAAGACTGACCTGAAGAAGAAGAGCCCAAGAGATTCTGACCTCTCTCAGTCCAGGAAACTGGTCAAAAGGACCCCCCAAAAACAAAACTATGTAAGATCTTAAGAGATAACCCTGATATGGTCAGGCTATGGAGACACTGGATCTACAGGTACTTTCATTTCTTTTCTCTATTCTTCCTGGCTGTGACACGTTATAAAATTTCACAAATTTAAAATGAACGAGGCCATGTACTGGTGGCTCATTCCTGTAATCCCAGCACTTTGGAAGGCCAACATCAGAGGATTAAGTCCAGAAATTCAAGACCAACCTGGCCAACACAACAAAACCCTCACTATACAAAAATACAAAAAGTAGCTGGGTGTGGTGGTGTATGCTGGCAGTCCCAGCTACCTGAGAGCCTGAGGTGGGAGGATTGCGTATTCCTGGGAAGCGGGGGTTGCAGTGAGCCAAGATTGCACCACTGCACTCAAGCCTGAGCAACAGAGCATGACCCTGTCTCAAAAAAATAAAATAAAATAAAATGAACAAATTAAAAACATTAAGGTTGTATGTGTCCTGTCCTGCCTTGCAGTTTATTCTAAAAACCAGGGAAGATTATCTTCCAAAAATAAAAAGTAGTATGTTATGTGGGCAGTAGGACATACAGTATCTTCTCAGAAGACCATACCACTATCCCCATGGAAGGGCCATCAATTCCCTCTCTAACCTCTGCTACTTATAAGTGACATCAGACACCTTTCACAACCTGGGAATAACCACTGCATTTCATTCTTGAGCTTGAACAATATAAAGACTGGAGAAGAGATACTAAGGCCTATACGTAAATATACAGATGGTAAACTGCCTTTCAGGTGCCAAAAAGGGAAACTGGGCAAACAACATTTTGCAATTCCAAACAAACAATAAAAAATAAAATAAAATCAATTGATCAAAGTGTAACACTTACATTCTTTAGTAATGTATTCCCCAGATTTCAAAGTGGCTGGCTCTAGCAGAGTAAGAAGCCCACTCAGGTACGGACCTCTTAGAGTTTCTACTTTGTAATAGAACTATTTGACTTTTTAAGCTATATACACTTTGAGGGAAAAAAATTAAAAAAACAAGAGAATTATAGCTCAATACTATGAATCCTCTCTTCTGCGAAACAGTCCTCCTAACTCAGAGCACATACCTTGCAAATTTGTGCTGACTCAATACAAGTACATTGCCTCGGATTTCTGCTACAATTTTGCTTTTATCCTCAGGACGACCATGCTCCAATACGTGTTGGATTACATAATTTCCATATTGATCCTGTTTGAAAAACAGTAAGAGACATAAAATGCATACAAAAGCTAGTTCTGTGGGTTACTTAAGTCCTTATATCTAATTAACACCTATCTTTCTTTTAGCACCATAATGGCTTATATGAAGACTAATAAACACACAATTTTTTAAACAGGTTGTAACATTTTTCTCTATTATTACAAAACAGGAATGTATTATTACTAGACAACAGAATATACATATTCATTTTTAAAAGGGGAGGGAGTGTTATGGGAATAAATATTCATTTTTCTCAAACACACTACAAATGGTTTACTGCACCTATTTATAACAGAGAAAAACTGGAAATATTTGTGTTCAACAAAAAACGAGGGCATACCTAATTATTTAATCAGTGGTATAAGCAGAGCTATACCACTAAAAACAAGAAATCAAAAAATCAACTTATTTCATTTAACAATTATGAAACAGAGACCTAGAGGGATTGTCTACCTAAGGTGACACCATGAGTGCATGACAGAGTTCTGGAAGCTAGGTCTCCTGACTCCAGGGCTAAGGCTCAATTCACTACCCATATTCATAAAACACAAACCAAGCTGCTCTGAATGAAAATACAACCTAAAGATTTAAGGGTATTTCAAACACCTTAACCTCATCTGGAGCCTACGCTAACAAAACACACAAACTCTGGACCTGGATGAGCCCGCAGGTGTTTGCATTCCTCTACTGCCAACTCTACTACCTGTACAAGTTGTTCTGTGTGCTGGTGAAGCTCTTCTAAAATGGGGAGTGTCTGGTCAGGGAGACAGTGCTCCAGGATTCTCTGAATCACTCGGCAGCCATAAGGGTGTGTGGACAAGGCAAACACCTAGGGCAGACAAACGAAAATGAGAAGCAAAAATGACAGTCATCACCTTCAATGCTTCACTATTGTTTATATGTCTGTATTATCCCACTTCTCTTCACAAATGGATTTAATGGCATTTTAGTTTTCTCTAAATATAATACGGTATGTGTATGTGTAAATAAACCCACTAATTATCTATTTAAGCAATTCATAGATATGCATAAATGCAGAGCTGAAAAGGACTTTTCCCAGCTGCCAAGAAAGTAACACATGACTAGTCAAAGTCATGAAAACACAGTTAAGAGTCAAGAGTGTCGGCCGGAAACGGTGGCTCACGCCTGTGATCCCAGCACTTTGGGAGGCCATGGCGGGCAGATCACGAGGTTGAGATCGAGACCATCCTGGCCAACATGGTGAAACCCTGTCTCTACTAAAAGATTTACAAAAATCAGCTGGGCATGGTGGCACACGCCTGTAGTCCCAGCTACTCGGGAGGCTGCGGCAGGAGAACTGCTTGAACCAGGGAGTCGGAAGTTGAGCTACTGCACTCCAGCCTGGTGACAGAATGAGACTCCGTCTCAAAAAAAAAAAAAAAAAAAAAAAAAAGAGTGAAGCATGTCAACTGACAGCCTCTCCAAAAGACAGCATTAAAAACAGAAAGGGGAAGGACTGGGACCAAATCCTGAATGCTTTCACACGACCAGAACAACCACAATGCAATGTTTTGATTTAACTGTGGTGTTTTTCAGCAATAAGAAAAGATTCTTTTGCTGGGTTTAGAGCAATAGGAAAGCACACCACCCTTGATTCCGCTCTTCTGTGCTGAATGGCATACACTCCAGAACTGTAATCAAGAACAATAAGAATAATAACAGTAGCTAACACTTACTGGGGGCTTGCCACATGTAAGTCATCACACCCAGTGCTTATGTATGATTTTGTTTTGTTTGGGAGACAAGGTCTCACTCTGCCACCCAGGCTGGAGTGCAATGGTGATCACAGCTCACTGCTGCCTTGAGCTCTTGCACTCAAGTCATCCTCCTGCCTCACATTCCCAAACTGTTGGGAGTACAAGCACTCATCACCACATCTGGCTGCTTTAAGAAAAATGTTTTTGTGTAGAGATTGAGACTCACTATGTTGCCCAGGCTGCTCCTGCACTCCTGGCCTTAAGTAATCCTCACACCTTGGCCCTCCAGAGTGCTAGGATTATAGGTGCAAGCCACTGTGCCTAGCCTTATGGGTGACTTTATACATGTAGCTTTATGTTTACAACTGTAAACACAAATAGTATATCGTATAGTTTTGCTTGAGTTTAGCTTTATAAAAATACTACACTTGTAGTCTGGAGCAACTTGATTAATTTCACTCAACATTATGATTCCCATTTCATCTACAATACTGTGAGTTTCTGTAGTTTATTCTACATGGTATACAGGAAGAAATTAGCTAAGTATATGAGATTTTGTTTTTTTCCTTTGAGATGGAGCTTCGCTCTTGTTGCCCAGGCTGGAGTACAATAGCACCATCTCAGCTCACTGCAACCTCCATCTCCCTGGTTCAAGCAATTCTCCTGCCTCAGCCTCCCAAGTAGCTGGGATTACAGGTGCCCACCACCATGCCCAGCTTTTTGTATTTCTAGTAGAGACAGAGTTTCACCATGTTGGCCAGGCAGGTCTCAAACTCCTGACCTCAGGTGACCCACCTGCCTCGGCCTCCGAAAGTGCTGGGATTACAGGGGTGAGCAACCGCACCCGGCTGAGTATATGACATTTTTAAAAAATGCAATCCCCTGCTCATGGTCATCTGGGTTGCTCCAGTCTTTTAATAGAATAATGGTGTTTTAAACATGTCTAAATAGGTCCTGTAGTATACATGTACAGATATTTCAACAGGATCACAGAAACTATAAAGGCTGAAATTTGAAAGACAATGCTAAATTATTTTCCAAAATGGTTGTGTCAGTATCTATTCCCACCAGTGTACCCGACTCCTGCCAGCACATAGCAACTGATGGGTAAAAATGGTCTATCATTTGTGGGTTAATTTTGCATTTTCCTTGTTCCTAATGGAACTGAGTACCTTTTCACATCTACTGGCAATTTGTGTTTCTTCTATTAAATGTCAATTTGTGTTCTGGGCCCACTTTTACATCATGTTGTATTGTTTGACTTCATTACAGAGAGGTTCTTTATACACTCTAGTTACCAATTCTTTGAGAGTTGCATCTTGAAAATATTCTCATTTTGGCCGGGCGCGGTGGCTCAAGCCCGTAATCCCAGCACTTTGGGAGGCCGAGGCGGGTGGATCACGAGGTCGAGATCGAGACCATCCTGGTCAACATGGTGAAACCCCGCCTCTACTAAAAATACAAAAAATTAGCTGGGCATGGTGGTGCGTGCCTGTAATCCCAGCTACTCAGGAGGCTGAGGCAGGAGAATTGCCTGAACCCAGGAGGCGGAGGTTGTGGTGAGCCGAGATCGCGCCATTGCACTCCAGCCTGCGTAACATGAGTGAAACTCCGTCTCAAAAAAAAAAAAAAAAAAAAATTCTCATTTTACCTTTTTTGTTGTATACTTCCACAAATGTAACATCTTAATGTTACGGTAAACAGATCTACCCTTTTTTCATTAAGTCAGAAACTCCCAATAACCATGTGGGTTGCTGTCAGTAACTTACCATCATGGTCACCAAACAAGCAGCAAAACCTTAAGATTACTAAATCCCTTATCAATCCACACTTAGCAGTGCAGTGATACCTGAAAATCTATGTGCTTTTTCTCATTTTTCCCCCTTCCTAAAGAAAGGCCAATCTCACACACCCAAAAGGGTGAGTTTTACTGTTCTGTCCCACCCACCTTAGGAAACTATAAGGACTTTGTGTTTTAGGGGGAAAAAAACTGACTACAGCCAATTCAGAGGCAATTCTGGAAAAACAAAGGTATTTACATATATAAGTAACAATTTTACTTGGAAGCTGAGGCTAAGAAGAGATTTTTGACATACGAGAAAACAGGAGAAACTAGAAGTTATTTCTGGCCATTTAACACAATTCAAACCAACCTGGTCTTCATCCTCTCCAAAAAAATTTAAGCAAGAAGCATCTTGTTATTTTAAAGACATTCACACATGACCTACATTAGTTCTGTAAATTACCTGAATTTTAAATCAAATTTAAAACCAAAGCATTGAAATATCAGGATAAATCGTACTTAACCAAGAGAAATAATTTATTCTTCAAATATGAGATTTCATCTTAACAATTCTTACAACAGTGTTTCATACCAACATAAGCAGACATCTGCATTAATGTGGAAAGAAGGCCTAGAGACACTGAAGCAAAGAGACTTGCAGCACACAGGTACTTGATAGTACTGCTACTGTCGAGTACTACAGGATCGCTGTTTACTGCAGTCTAAAGTACATTCAGGCGGGTACAGTGGCTCATGCCTATAATCCTAGCAACTTCAGGAGCCTGAGGCAGGTGGATCACTTGACTGTAGAAAATCGAGACCATCCTGGACAACATGGTGAGACCCCCGTCTCTACAAAAAATTTAAAAATGAGCCAGGTGTGGTAGCCTCTTCCACTTGCGAGGCTGAGGTGGAAGGACTGCTTGAACCTGGCAGTTCAAGGCTGTAGTGAGCCGTGATGGCGCCACTGCACTTCAGCCTGGGCAACAGGGTGGGACCCAGTCTCGAAAATAAATAAATAAATAAATAAATAAAATACATCAAGTACATTGAGAACATGCCACAAATTCTATTCTGTTTTCTACTCACAAGGGAAATCAATCTGTTTCCATTATTTCTCTCCTGCGTCACTTACCTGTCCCTTAAACGCATCGATGATAAATTGCAAAGACTGGGGCTGTACACATTCAATGCATTTCTGAACCACATGATTGCCATTCTGATCTTTCACACACTTCAAGACATGGCCATCTAGTTCCCGAACCATCTCATTCTATTGGAGACAAAGAAAGCACCACCAGAATCACAGCAAGCAAATACGTGGACAAAGAATGTTCTCGTCACCAAACATGAAAGCACTGAACAGAGAATCTGTGATGATGAAAGTAGAATAACACTGTGGAACAATGACAACAGGGAAACAAATGAGGACTTGACTCTTTTTTCATATGACAGCAAATTTACAGTAAAATTTCCAACAACAAATTTACTGTAACAATAACCAGTAACTAAAAAGATCTCACACCTGTAAAAACAAACAAAGGAACAAACAAAAACAAAGAAAAACCTCTTAGAGTCTTTTTTTTGAGAGACAGAGCTGTGCTCTGTCACCCAGGCTGGAGTGCAGTGGCACGATCTCAGCTCCTTGCAACTTCCACCTCCTGGGCTCAAGCAATTCTCCTGTCTCAGTCTCCTTAGTAGCTGGGATTACAGCTGTGCACCACAACATCCAGCTAATTTTTGTATTTTTAGTAGAGACAGGGTTTCACCATGTTGGCCAGGGTAGTCTCGAACTCCTGACCTCAGGAGATCTGCCCTCCTTGGCCTCCCAAAGTACTGAGATTACAGGAGTGAGCCATTGCACCTGGCCACCTCTTAGATCTTAAGAAGAAAAAGGGTGGACATTTTCAAATACACAGGAGCCTATATCAGGAACAGATACTCCTTAACTTACTAAAGAATTACATTCCAATAAACCTGTTATAAGTTGAAAATAGGATTAACTAAAAAATGCATTTAAATATATCTAATTTACAGAACATCATAGCTAAGCCTAGACCATGTCAGAAGTGCTCAGAACACTTACAGGAGCCTACAGTTGGACAAAATTATCTAACACAAAGCCTATTTTATAATGAGAAAAATAATTTATAGGCCAGGCGCCCTGTAATCCCAGCACTTTGGAAGGCCAAAGTGGGTTAATCCCTTGAGGTCAGAAGTTCGAGAACAGCCTGGCCAACATGGCGAAACCCCATCTCTACTAAAAATACCAAAATTAGCTGGGCATGGTAGTGTAAGCCTGTAGTCCCAGCTACTCAGAAAGCTGAGGAGGAAGAATCACTTGAACCTGGGAGGCAAAGATTGCAGTGAGCCAACACCACACACTGCAATCCAGCCTGGGTGACAGAGCAAAACTCTGTCTCAAAAAAAAAAAAAAAAATTATAATTAAAAATAAAAACTGTCCAGGCATGGTGGCTCATGCCTGTAAATCCCAGCACTTTGGGAGGCCAAGGCAGGCAAATCATGAGGTCAGGAGTTCAAGATCGGCCTGACCAACATGGTGAAACCCCATCTCTACTAAAAATACCAAAATTAGCTGACTGTGGCATGCGCCTGCAATCCCGGCTACTCAAGAGGCTGAGGCAGGGGAATCACTTGAACCTAGGAGGTGGAGGTTACAGTGAACCGAGATCATGCTACTGCACTCCAGCCTGGGCAAGAGAACAAGACTGTCTCAAAAAAATTTTTTAATTTAATTTTTAAAAAGATTCAAACTACAGTTTTTACTGATGTATAATGCTTTTTTATCATTCTTAAACTGAAAAATCATAAGTCAGGGGCTATTTCTATACTGTATGAAAGAATTTCTACATGGCACACAATCACAGTCCCAGCTACTCTAAAGGCTGAGGTGGGAGGATCACCTGAGCCCAGGAGTTCCAGGCTGCAGTGAGCTATGATGGCACCACAGACAGAGCAACACCCTGTCTCTAAAATTAAAACAAAACTAAACCAAACTAAAGAATTTCACACACTTTCACATTACAATTCATCATGTTTTTATTATCATAACCCTGTAAAGTAGTTATAGTAATGATACTAATTAATCTAGAGTTTACCCCTGGTTAGGCATACCTCTAAGTGTGTGACATGTTTTAACTGAATTTTCCTAACAATCTTATGGAGTGGACACCACTATAGATGGAGAAACCAAGGAAAAGACAAATTGAAAGACTTACAAAACTACAGACCTAGATTCCCAAAATTCAAACCCAAGCAATCTGGCTGAACTATATGATAAACCATTATGTCAGTAAACCAAACTGTCAACAATATATTATCCTGAACACCCCACCTCTACTGGCATGTAAAAGAAACTGAGACAGAGGATGCTTAAGTCACATATTTCAAACTATGGATAGAAAGTGACACAATTAGAATTCTAGCCTGAAGCTGTGACTCCAGCATCTATGATCTTATTACTAGGCCATAGTGACTGCAGAGTCAGCAGGAATGGTTCTCTTGGTTAATTAATGAAAAGTGTCCAAACACGGAAAGCAGACGAAATGGCCAGGACCAGGGTATGTGAGTAGGAAATGGGTGATGGTGAAAGGATATCTAGAAAGAGAGACCAGTGGGATTTCAACTGGAGCCCTTCCCCCAAACTCACTGCCCCAGGTCTCAGGTATCTTGAAATTAAATGCCTGCACCATGGCTATATCTGATACATCCTGCCCAATTTCTGTGCTGTCTCCAATCTCTGTATATTGGCTAAACTGTGCTGCCAGTGGATTTCTGTTAGAAGACTGCAAGTCACGTCAAAATAGTGATGTTAACGGATGCAGTGTCTTAAATCCCTAAAATGGTGAGTACCTCAAAGCAACTAAGATATCACATAATTAAATAAAGATTACAATGGCAGGGGCTAAAGAAGCAAAAGGTAATAGACACAGTGATAAGAGAATAATAATTACTTTTTTTTTCGAAACAGGGTCTCTCAGGATCTGTCACCCAGGCTGGAGTGCAGTGGCGCAATCATGACTCACTGCACCCTCAACCCCCAGGCCCAAGCAATCCTCCTGCCTCAGCACCCCCACGTAGCTGAGACTATACGAGTGCACCACCATGCCCCCCAGGCTGGTCTCAAACTCCTGGGCCCTAGCGATCTACCTACCTTGGCCTCCCAAAAGTGCTAGGATTGCAGGCATGTACCACTCTGCTGGGCCCAGAAGAGAGTCATTTACTCTGGAAATATAATTATGGGAATGATAGAAAATGAAGCTTATTCAAAAATAAAGTCAAGGAACACTTATAAGCAAAATGAAGGAGAGATGGCTTCCCTGGATATTTTTGTGATCCAGAAGAAATAAAAATTCCAACAAAGATGAGTTAATTTAACCTAAAATGACAAACTTGCATCTAGAAAAGAGTAAATAATCCATGGCAGGAAGCATAAGTCAGGTCCAAAACAAGACACCACAGAGAAACATGACCAGAAAAAGTATGTGTAGAAATATAACACAGAAAATAACAAAAGCTGGGTATGGTGTCTCACATCTATAATCCCAGCACTTTGGGAGGCCAAGATGGGAGGATCAATTGAGCCCAAGGGTTCAAGACCAGGCTAGGCAACATGACGAAGCCCCATCTCTACCAAAAACGCACATATTAACCAGGTGAAGTGGAGCATGCGTGTAGTTCCAGCTACTTGGGAGGCTAAGATGGGAAGACCACTTGAGCTCAGGAGGTTGAGGCTGCAGCAAGGCGTAAATGTGCCACTGCACTCTAGCCTGGATGACAGAATGAGATCCTGTCTTGAAAAAGAAAGAAAAAAAGAAAAACAAGAAAATTAAAGAGAAAGAATTCAACTATCCATGAAAATTCAAGAAAAATTAAAATTGGCAATGACTTAAACATTACAAGAGCTTCACACTTGCTTCTAATTACTTATACTTTCTTATTAACGCAGTATCTCTAGTACTAAGCACTCAATGAATGAACTCCAGAACTGCTCTGTCTCCAACATTCTCTCCCTTCACCAGCATCTTGACACATTCCTATGAAACTTACCACTTTAAAAACTTTGGACATCTTGCCTTCAGCTGCCATGCCAGGACCAGTGCAGTGGTCTGGAGCGGTGTGCTCTGACTCAGAGGTGCTGGGTGTCTTGTCTGGCTCAGAACTTGAGTCCATAACAAAGATTCTCATTACCGAACTTTGTTCTCAGTGAGGGCAAGTGGGTCATCATTGCCAGACAACGGCCAACCAACCCCTCAACTGAGAAGGGCTGAGTGAGCTCAGGGCCCAAAAGCTGAAGGCTCTGATGAGAAGCACTAGACGCTGGGCGCACTGCCTAGCACAAACACAACTGTAGCACACCCTGCCTGTGGGTTTGTTCTGCTTCCTGGGCCCCGTGGTGTGTGCAGTGCTCACTGGACCCACGTGGTGACTTTGTCGAGAAGCTGTGGGCCTCTTCAGGTGATTTCTCTGTCAGTTCCCCACTCAAAGTACCTACGTGTTCTCATTTCTGTTCCTTTTCCCCGTCTAACCCTTCTTTAGCCTTGCCTTCTCCTGCAAAGCCGGCCTTCGGGGACTCTGGGGAGGGTGAGAGGCCCTTCTCCCATCCTGACCACTGCTCACCACCATTGCTCTTCCCCACCAGACTACACTCTGTGGGCAGGAATCAGGTCTTAGTCATCTCTGTGCTGATGAAGTCTGGCACAGAGTGGGCTTCAGGTCAATGTGCCAAGCTGCACTGAGTAGGCTCTTGTTCAACAGATGGTGATTGGATGAAAGAACAGGAGAGAAGGAGTAACAAAATATGGAAGGTGGGTTGGAGGAAAGTTTGACTTGTTGGAGAAAATGATGACTTATCAGCATTTTACCTGCTTTCATTCATGGGAAAAAAAAGCCCACCTGTAAAACTGAACCTATTAAAGGCTAAGTTCTAGCCAATTGGAAGAGTATTGGATACCACAGGTTTTAACACAAGACACTTGATCTACAATGAATTTAAATTATTTGCACAGTTCATGCTTGCCATGCACAAAAAGGCAGCCATGAGCACCAAAGCAAAACCATAAAAGAAAACTGAAAATTGACAGATTTACAGGGTTCACTACATGTACCATGGAGAAACATCAAACACCAAGAGAAAAGTTAAAGGGGAAACTTACAATTACCTGCTGGTCTGAAGGAATAAACTCAAGAGCTTTCTGAATAACACGGCAGCCATACATCTGTAGTGCCAACGACAGGACATGGCCTCGAATCCGTTCTGCCAAAGCCAGCTTCTGTTCAAGGCTGCCAAACTAGACATAATGTGTGGGTGAACACCATTACTTAAGTAGAAGGAAATAAACCAGGGAAAGCAAAGCATTCATTATTCTGCATCAACCACCGGCATAACCTCTTTTAGCCCTGATATCCATGATTAACTAAACCTTATATTTAAACAGCCATTGTTTCTTTGAGCCAGTAGTTCTCGGCCTCTAATTATGAGTAACCCTTTGTAATGTTAAAAAGTTTCTCCAATACCCAACAATAGTAGTTTCACTACAAATATCTACTAAGCAAACACGTAATTCCTCAAAGCTGCCATTAATTCATACTATTAAATGAATCCAGCCAGACATGGTGGCTCACACCTGTAATCCCAGCACTTTGGGAGGCCAAGGAGGGCAGATCACCTGAGGTCAGGAGTTCAAGACCAGCCTGTCCAACATGGTGAAACCCCATCTCAACTAAAAATACAAAAATTAGCTGGCATGGTGGCGTGCTCCTGTAATCCCAGCTACTCGGGAGGCTGAGATAGGAGAATTGTTTGAACCCAGGAGGCAGAGGTTGCAGTGAGCAGAGATCGTACCACTGGATTCCAGCCTGCGCAATAGAGCGAGACTCTGTCTCCAAAAAAAAAAAAAAAAAAAAAAAAAAGGATTCTATACCCTGTTACTACCAAAGCACACACGGACATACTGTTTTGAAGTAGTATTTTACATCATTACAAAAATTGAATTTTTTTCCTTTTACACAAGGGAACAAAATTGGGAGGGGAAAAATTAGTAAAATCAAGAGGTAAGGCTACACAATGTTAAAATTCTACTTAGAATGATTTTCCACCCTTGGCTTTTTCATTTGAGTCACATAACATGAGACTGGAGGAGACTTTACGAATTATCAGCCCATCCAACCTCTTCATTCTCCCAAGGGAACTAAGATCCAGAGAAGTGCTCAAGCTTGGTCCAAATCACATGGCTATCATCCATTGCACAATTTGCCGCCCCAAGCTGCATCAGCCTCCAGAACTAGAGAGCTCTGTATTTTTATATATGTGACAAAATGGCAATACCAAGATATTCTAAAATCAAAAATATAAAAGTCACGTTTGATTGGTTTCTGGATAATTCAGGGTGAAAAGATGTTAAGTTTTCATGAAAAAACTTGGGAAGGTAAAACATGAGCACGTCATTTTTTCATCTTTATACAAATGAAACAGAATGAGATGTTAAGACATTTAGAAATTTGTTTTGTGGTAGTAATGTGTAGAATTCCTGCATTTTCCTCCTCATCTTGAAGTTTTGTGCCATTCTGCATCTATACCTTAGAGTTGCCAAAGCCACATAATTAGGACTACAATGGTAAGCCAAAAAAATCCCTGCCTTTCTGAAATTTTACTAGAGGAAAAAGACATTAACCTAATAATCTCATTAATTCTTGCCAAAGACAGCGATAAAAAGAGTGAACATTATTCAGACTAACAGAGGCAAAATAAGGTATCAAGGCCAAATGAGTAGCCAAGCAGCAAGCCTTTAACAACTAATGTGACCCTAGCTGATAATAAATATACTGGAGTTGGTGTCCAAAGACAATTCTCTAAGAACCTTAGAAAAATTTGTTTTTGGCAATATGTTATTGTGATCCTGCTAAAACTACTTTACAGGGATTATTTCCTCCATAAGGGACATGCTTTGTGAAACTACTGTAACAATCTGAAATAACGTGCTAGGTCCTAAATGAGGACACAGTTTTCAAAACACATTTCCAAAACAGACTGGCATCTGTTTGGGTATTTAAACCATACAGAATAGATAGATTGCTGCTAATGAACTGGAAAAACACTAAAAAGCTCTTTAAAAAGACCACATACCCTTCATTCTGAGAACTGGAATGGGACTGCTATTCTTAAAAAGGCTAATGAAAATCAAAATGCTATGCAGATTCTCTGAAGTCAAAGGATACAAAGAACAAAGCCTTACTTCAAAGAACTTCTGAATGACGTAATTTCCAAACACATCCACCATGAGTTGGTAAGCAGCCTGGAGGATTTCGTTGAAGACAAGCTGGCGCTCAGCTGGTGTGGCACGCTCCAATTTCAGCTGAATGAATCTGAAAAAGGGCAATCACAGCACTGAAAAAAGACCTGGAGGTACGGCAGGGTATCTTGGTTTACAGACTGCATCAGTTCTGAAATGTGTGTGAGTGAGCATGTGCGCACACACAGGCACACAATCAACTGAACTCTATTTAGATCAATCACTTGAACTTCCTTGAAGAATATTTAAATAGAGAAGGCCTTAACTTAACTGAGCTTTGAAAATCATATTTAAATGTTGGTACACTTCATTCCAATAGGGTATATGTACTAAATCTTATTTATGTGCAAGGTGGGAGGGAAGATGAAAATAGGGGTGCAGGAAGAGAGGCAGGGTGGAGGGAGGCATAATGCAACAAGTACCCTACTTAACTTTTCCTTTAGAAACCAGACTCACATCAATGAACTCAAAGCTTACAGTCCTTACTATATTCTTTAACTTATTTTCATATAAAACAGTATTCATTATCTTCTGAAACAGTAACAGTTTGCCTTTTTCTAGTCTAGGTGATTAGTATCAGGAAAAACATGTTGCCTCTGAATGTAGCCTACAGAATCCAAATATGAGAAATTCTGGCCCAGTATCAAGCTGCAGAACGTAAGGAGGAGGTTAAATTCTGTAGAAACTGTTTTACTGGACACAGTCAGAGAAAGAAACAGAAACAGAAATGGGAAAGAAGAATGGGTGTTGTCATGATAATTATGCTCTTTCCCCAGGACCAGGTTCGCTTTCTGTGAAGCCCACTGCAGCAGCCCAACAGGAAGGGGTAACCCAAACCAAATTCTGTCTTCTATAATAATTTCTTCACTCGTCTCTACACAGACTGTCACTTCTACAGAGGGACACAACAAAGGAAGGCGGCAGAGCTGTCTTTCTCCTAAGCACCCTAGATCAAATTTGTATTTGAATAGCATCTCTTTGAGAACAAAATATTCTTCATAATGCTTAAAGCAGCCAAAGTGTATGTACGTCTTTGTGTTCATGTTTCTTAAATCCCTATGAAATAATGTGATGCACACTAAGAGGCACACTTTTTAAAAATTACTATATGGCAATTTATTTTAGTAGATAACTATCTGAGGCAAGACAGTTAAGGCATTAAGACTTCAGGTACTTTAAGTGCCAAAGCCAAGTACTCACCTGGATCCATGCTGGTCTTGGGAAAATTCCATTATATGCCCAGCAATCTCCCGCAGTTGTAAATTGGGGTACCGGTTGTTTCGAAAATCTTCCAAAAGCCTGCTCCTGCCAGAAGGCATGACATCAGACATTCCATATCGCAAACGAGAGGAAGAGAAAAGAGTGCTGCTCGGGCTGAAGAGGCTGGAGGCGCTGCTTGCACTGCGGTACTTGGCTTCAGCGCCTGGAGCAGCAGAGATGTATCTTCCACTGCCATTTGTGAGTCCTCCTGTTGGTTACAGAACAGGAGAACTTAAAGACCATTCTTAAGAAACTTCATTCAAGAGAGGAAAAAGCATTCCCACACATGAAAGCCTGCATCAGCTCTGATTTCTTCAATGCTGTTGGCTGTTGTTTTGTGTTAAGACAATTCTATTAGCATCATGACTTTCGTAGGTCAACTCAACAACCTGGAAGGAAACTTTTGCACAAAGATTGAGAGGGGAATGCTTTTACCATTGACAGTAGACTGCTGGTAAGACTGGAGCAAGAGTTAGCATGGCCCTTGGTAAATAAAATGAGGAGCAAACATGCCTATCAGGTGAACCTAGCACCTGAGTACCAGCAATAAAAACTTAGACTTGAGTGGTTTTCCACTGTGAGATCTGTAGCGATTCCTTTCATTCTTGAATAACCCCCATTTCCATCGGAAAAACACTCTAAAAAATCAGGCATCCAGATTAGTCTGTTTTAAACAGGGGACCCCATGAAAAAGCTTACTTTGAAGGAATGATTTTGCCACTAAATAGTAATGCAAAAATCACTAAGATATTCCAGGCCATGGATGAGACACAATGAGTAGAAAACAGGAGATACCTTAAAAATGAACTTTCGAGTTCATCATTACAAATAGGCCAATTTCTATTGTGACACAGTCTGAAATGACTGTAGTTTCAACAACCTTCATGCCACTGATACTGCTGTTTTGACAGGTGACAAGAGAATAATAACTGATAATCCCTAGACAGATAAAATAGACTTATGACCAAAAGGCGTATCACCACATATAGCAGGCCAGGTGCAGTGGCTGATGTCTGTGACCCCAACACTCTGGGAGGTCGAGGAAGGAGGATGGCTTAAGCCTAAGAGTTTGAAACCAGCCAGGACAACAGAGAGAGACCCCATCTCTAAAAAAATAAAAATAAAAATTAGCTGGCTGTGGTGATGCACACCTGTAGTCCTAACTACTTGGGATATTGAGATAGGGGGATCACCTGAACCCAGGAGGTCGAGGCTGCAGTTAGGCCATGATCATGCCATTCCACTCCAGCATGGGCAACAGAGCAAGACCTTGTCTCCACCCGCTCCCCCCCCCCAAAAAAAAGGTATAGCAGCATTATAAATTATGAGTATTTTAGGCCAAGCACAATGGTTGACGCCTATAATCCCAGCACTTTGGGAGGCCGGGATGGGTTGACCACCTGAGGTTGGGAGTTTGAGACCAGCCTGACCAACATGGAGAAACCCCATTTCCACTAAAAATACAAACTGAGCCAGACATGATGGCACATGCCTGTAATCCCAACTACTCGGGAGACCGAGGCAGGAGAATCGCTTGAACCCAGGAGGTGGAGGTTGCAGTAAACCGAGATTGCGTCATTGCACTCCAGCCTGGGCAACAAGAGTGAAACTCTGTCTCAAAAATAAATGAATTATGAGTATTTTAAAATAAGTCTTTTTTTTTTTTTTTTTAAATTTTGATTGCACTAGAAAAAAGATGTCAAGCCTTTTTGGGGTTTTTTTTCCCCTCTCCTTTAAACAAAAAGGCCAAAGTAGGTAAGAAGCATCACATAAACCACAAAAAGTTTAGATGAATAATAATTAAAAATCCATGAGATTTCACAGAATTCCAGGGCCCAGCTTTGAAAGTCTGGGTCTCAATCAAAGTAATGAAACCAAAATAAAATGGCTCAATGTTAAAAATGTATAAAATATTCACTGAGTATTTGTCCTAAGCCCAGTTCTAATTTTTTCATGCACACTTTCTATGGAATTCTCACTGGTATTTTGGAAAAGGAGTTTGTAACTCCCATTGATATGACAGAAAATTAAGCCCAGAGAGATGAAATGTTCACCCAAAGATGTAAAACTCAAAATTGTCATGGCCAGAATTCAGAACATGGCTCTTGACTCCAGGGTCAGGGCCCTTTCAGGGGTGAAATTCATTTTCAGACTCAGTTTCATCAAGTTTTCTTGTTCTGCAGAACACATTCTTATCAAATTCCACAGTATTTCTGAATTCAAATGAAAAGTAATTTTTTTTTAAAGGAAAGGAAGAAAGAAAGAAGATTAATATGAAAAGAAAACAGCAGTCATAATTCTGTCTTACCCATCTGAGACTGGGGAGAAATGGGCAGAGGTAGTAACAGGGTAGGTTGGCAGGCATGGGCAATGTGTGGCAATAGCAACGAACGTGCCAAAGAAGAAGGAATGGGGCGAACACACAATGTTTTGAAAATAATTTAAAGGAATTTTAAGAACCGGGTCACTGACCAAAATGGAAGGTAAGTTATAAAGAAGCCAGGTCCTTGGTGATGATGTTTAATGATGAGACAAACCAACCCTGAACACTGCCCTACCACTATACTTCCAGTTACATAAGCCAATAAATGTACTTATTGTTTAAGCCACTCTTTGTTGGATGTTCTGTTATTATGGGCAAAAACATAATGACTAATCCATACAAAGGACTAGACTGAGTAACAGTCAGGCTTAATTATGCCTACAAAAATATTTTATACATTACCGTGAAGTTTTGATTTTTGCCTCTTATCTCCTTAGATGTCTGACAAGTATAACTACAAACACATTCATGCACACACACATACACACAGCTTTTAGTACTAAGAAATATAGAAATCTCTGAAAAGAAATTTCCCCAGGTACTAAATTATACATGGCAAACTGACAGTTCACGGACATTTATTTTGTATGAGCCAAGTAGTACTTCTTTCAACATTAAGCCTGTGCTTAAATTTTTGCTCTAAATTGTAGCTCTCTGGTTTTTGGAAAAAAATGTGTGACAAATAGTAAATATTTGACCATCAGCAAGTATTTGTTGACTGAATCTCATTTAGATGGCGAATGTGCACAAATGTGCTTCCCAGTTCACAATAGTCTCAATACCAACATGTACTTGCACCCAAACCACTACAGCTCTGGGGATTTGGGTGCAACACTCTGGAAGTGTTTAAATTTGCAACCGTTGTAAAGGAAACATTTCTCATAAGGCTTCAAAGAGACAGTGGTGGATTTCATAGGGGTGTGTCCTATGACAACTTTCCACAGACAGTAAGGGCTTAAATGTTAATAAATGCTTCGGTTATTTTGCATAATGGTATAAAAGTGATTTCTGCCAGTGGTCATCTAGTATGTCATGCCCTTGCTACATGAAATCTTCTCATTTATTTGCTTTTTGTACTCACAGATCTAATAGATGCCTCATGGGCAAAGCCCTGCCTTTCCTCTTTTAAAGAAAAATTCCTATGGTTCCCAATATCTAGTTCTGTGTTTAACCAGAGGCAACAGTGTTCATCAAATGTTTTAAAAATAAGTTCTCTCCAATTCATTCTCCAACACCACACCAAGGCTGCCCTAAATTAAATAAGCCTAAAGACTGATTATCTTTAGTGCATGATTAATAAGGAGTCCAAAATATGTTAATTGTCACAAGTTGGTTTTACAGTTGATAGTCTCCTTCAGAGAACCAAGTGAGAACTACAAAATAATCATTTCAATTCAGAATGGGAAAATACCTAAACACATACATGACTACAGGTTACTGACCAGTAACTTAGGAACTTTTCAGTTCAAGGAAAGAGAGAGAAAGGTATCTTGTGTTTGAGCTGTGCTTTTCCTAAAAAGCACATGCAACCCTGAAGATAAAGAATAGAAAGAATACATTTTAAGAAGACAAGAATTCTATCATGATAATAAAACTAAATGCTTTTTAGTTTAGAACTAAATTTCTGTTATAAATGCTTTCATTCTTTTGCCTTGGACAGATTATGAACTCTTGAGCTCATTTTTACTATTACATATTTCATTTCTGAAGTAATGAACAACCAAACATTTTTCTTCCAGGACAAATGAAAAGTCTGCATGTTGTCAACCATGCATTTAACAAAAAATTGTACCTGCTACCTCTTGATGTTTAAGAGTTTTTAAATAACACAGCCTGGGGATTGTGCAGAAAACTGTAAGCATGGAGACGCATTCTAAGAAATGAGGGGTGAGAAGGCAAGGAGTCGGATGAAGAGATCTATGGGTAGACAGGGCACAAAACCATCACAATCAGTCTTTGGGGGCACTCAGATCCGCCTCCCTTACTTTTTTTCTCTTTGAGATGGGAAGTAGAATTTACTAGAGATGGATGTTTCAGTTACAGGTGAGAGTTTAAGGTTTTCTATGTAATCTACATATAAGCTCTGTTAAGAAAATTCATATTAACTATGATTAACAATTATGAAAATAATGCCGGTCAACTGAGTAATAGTAACACATAATTAAGTCAAACAAAATAAATACTTGAAACACCTGCCTTATTCAGGGTCACAAGATATTTTATATGTAAACATTCATTCACGTGTATATACGCATGTATGGGGAAGATGGGAGAGGAAGATTGAGAGAGATTTCACTTATTGAAATAGTACATTTTATGCTAACAATACATTTTATGCTAACAAATTTGGCAGCTTGGATGTCCATTATCAAAACTGACTCAAGAAGAAATAAAAAATCTGAACCTGTAAGACCTGTAAGATATAAATAAATGGAATAAGTAAAAATCTTATTACAAATAAATGCCCAGGCTAAGACTGGCTTACCTGACCAAGTTTATCAAATGTTTAAAGAAATAATGCTAATACTCCACAAACTCTTCCAGAAAGGACAGGGGGATGGTACACTTCAAAGCTCATGCTATGAAGTCAATATCACCCTGATACCAAGCCATAAAATATACCTCACAAGAAAGAAAAACACACATCCTTCATTAAAACAGATTCAAAACTCCTCAACAAAAATACAAACACACCAAATTCAACATGATCAAAGTAAGATGTATATCTGGAATGCAGGGTTGGATTAACATCTGAATATCAATTAATGTAACATAACCACATTCACAGAATACAGGAGAAAAGCCACACGATCATCAGTTAATGCAGAGAAAACACTTGACAAAAACTAAAATCCATTCGCAACAAAAACTCTCAACAAACTTAGGCTAGAAAGAAACTTTCTCAATCTAATAAGGGACGTCTAGTAAAAACCAATTGTGATTATACTTTACCCCCGGCAAGATCAGGAACAAAGGAAGGGTGTGTGCTCTTATTTTGTCCATTTAACACAGTCCAGGTCGAGTATCCTTTATCCAAAATACTTGGGGCCAGAAGTGTTTCAGATTTCAAAGTCTTTGAGATTTTGGAGTATTTGTATTATATTTACCAGCTGAGCATCCTAATCTGAAAATCCAAAATTCTAAATGCTCCAATGTGCGTTTCCTTTGAGTTTTGTTGATGCTCAAAAAAGTTTTGGGTTTTGCAGCATTTCTGATTTTGGATTTGGGATTCTCAACCTGTACTGGGGGTTCTACACAGTGCAATCAGACAAGAAAAAGAAATAAAAGTTATCTGGATTGGAAAATGGCTTTGATTTTCAGATGAGATGATCTTATAATGTAGAAAATCTTACAGAATCCACTCAAAAACCATTAGAACTACTAATAAACTACGGTGAGGCCACAGGATATAAGATCAATATACAAAAATCAATTGTATTTCTGTGAGCAAGCAACAGTCAATCAAAAGATAAACCAGAACAAAATTCTATCTGTAATAGCATCAAAAATATATGCAATTAGAAATAAATTTAACAGAAGTAGTACAAGACCTGCACACCAAAAATTACAAAGGAAAATGGTGCTAGAACAACTAGAAATGCAAGATGAACCCTGACCTGACATCAAAATTTAAGGGGATCACAGACTTATATTTCAGAGATAAAACAATAAAATGTTTACAGCAAAACATATGAGCAAATTTTCCAAGAGTTTGAGTTAAGCAAAAATTTCTTTGATACTATTCCAAAACCAAGATAAACTGGACCTCATCAAAATTAAAACCTACTGTACTTTAAAATATATCATTTTAAAAATGAAAAAAAGGGACCAGTCTGGATGACATGGTGAAACCCTGTCTCTACCAAAAATATAAAAATTAGCTGGGCATAGTGGCAGGTGCCTGTAATCCCAGCTACTCTGGAGGCTGAGGCAGGAGAATTGCTTGAATCAGGAGGCAGAGGTTGCAGTGAGCCATGATCACGCCACTGCACTCCAGCCTGGGCCACAGACTGAAACTCTGTCTCAAAAATATAAAATAAAATAAAAAACAAAATTGAAAAAAAGGGGAGAGGAACAGTAGCTCACACCTGTAATCCTAGTGCTTTGAGAGGCCAAGGCAAGAGGATCACTGGAGGCCAGGAGTTCAAGACCAGCATGCGCAACATAGCAAGACTTAGTTTCTACAAAAAAAAAAAAAAAAAAACAACAACTTATTTTAATTAGCTGGGTGTGGTGGGGTGTGCCTACAGTACCAGCTACTTGGGAAGCTGAGGTAGAAATATCCTTTGAGCTCAAGAGTTTGAGATGACAAAGAGCTATGATAGTACCATTGCACTCTAGTCTGGGCAACAGAGCAAGACAGTGTCTCAGACATTAAAAAGGAGGGATGAGGTGGGGTGCGGGGAGGGAATAGAACTCGAAAAGGTTTGTTTTTAGTCTGAAATTTAAACAATCAATAATGAAAAACTATGTCACTCAACACGTGATTTTTAAATAAATAATAGGAAAAATTACTAAACAGATCACTGATTTTGTTAAAAGATACTAACACATATCTGCCTACTGGGACAAAGTGTAAAAATGACAAGATGAGGAAAAGATCCACAGGAGATACAGGCTGGTATATGCATTCAAACACTAGCTATGTGGTTGGTATTATTAGCAACATCCATTAAACCAGGCTGAGTTTAAAGGAGTGAAGAGTTCTTTTGAGTATTCAACACACTGAATATAAAATGTTTAGTATGGTTGCTCATCACTGCTGATGGCTGGTGGCAGCAGTGAAGTAGTATTAATAACAGAAGCTATATTAGGTGTAGGCCAGTACATATTTGGTAAAGAAATGTTAAGTCTCTTAAACCAAAATGTCTTTAAGGCCTCTGTATGGACACTGTTAGAAACCAAATAGCACACCTCTATTTTCTCAAGGAAAATAGAGACTGAGCTGAGGCAAAGCTGTACTAACTGAGACAAACGTTCATCAGGAATGGCAAGTATGATACATGCACTATACATGACAGAAGTCTGATGCAAACGTACACAAAGAAACTGCTTAAACAAGGTGAATGTTTCCAAAGTGAAGTTATGTTAAACAGACTAGGCAGGCAACAGAAGTCATTAAAACAATAACTCACACTAATAGTTATTTCCTTCTTCACAGGGAAAACATGAATTAAGAGGTAGTATTACATTAAATTGCTGACACTTTAGAAAGAGGAAAGGTATCATGCATGAAAGTAGTATTTCTGGCTCTATTTCCATATACCAAGGAACCACAGTGTTTTAATTTTATGTTTTATTTTGAGACAGGGTCTTACTCTGTTGCCCAGGCTGGAGTGCAGTGGCATGATCTCAGTTCACTGCAGCCTGCCTCCCAGGTTCAAGTGATTCTCCCACCTCGGCCTCCCAAGTAGCTGGGACTATAGGCACGCACCACCATGCCTGGCTAATTTTTGTGTTTTTTGATAGAGATAGGGTTTCACTATGTTGGCCAGGCTGGTCTTGAACTCCTGACCTCAAGTGATCTGCCCACCTTGGCCTCCCAAAGTGCTGGGATTACAGATGTGAGCCACCATGCTCAGCCCACCTATTTTTATAAATAAAGTTTTATTAGAAGACAGCTATATATCCACTCATTTATATTTTGTCTATGGTTGCTTTCACACTTCAACAGCAGAGTTGAATAGTCACTACAGATACCATCTGGCCCACAAAACCTAAAATATTTACTATCTGGCTCTTTATGAAAAAAAATGCAGCCGGTTCAGTTTATTTAGTCCGCAGTATGGGATGACATAGTTCACATGTTTTTAACCCAAGAAATTAAAAGATATATATATTCCTGGATTTGATAATGGACTGGTTCAAGATATCCTGAGTATATCATGTGACAGGATATACACACCGAAACTGCAAGCTTTGGAGTCAAAAAGGCTGGATTCTAAATCTGTTCATATCTGAGATAACCTAGGCTAAGCAATATATTTAAGTCCTGAGACATGGGATAATACCTATACCCTCTAGTGTTGTATGTACAGGACCCAAAACCATTAACACCAGCAGGTAACTGCCAGGTCAGTGAACATTAGTTCCTTCCTCCTAGCCACATATCAAACTGGGAGTCTGACAACCCTCTCCAGATTTTACATTAACCCCTAGTCTTTGAAGCCAGGCATTCTGTCACTAGGAAACACGGTTGTGTAATGTACCCCATTCTCTTGTCTACCTTTCATGGGCCTACTAATCAAGAATGACACAGTAACTTTTCTAAAGTGATGTTCATATATATTCTGAGAAAATGAGTTTTACAACTAAAGTTCTTATTGTATAAAAATTCAGGATACGCACACAAATACCAATATGTATATATAAATATAGTTTTGACTTGAAACTCACCTCTTTCAAACTCAAAGCTATCATTCTTAGTTCTAGAATAATAAGTCTATCACGCTACCCACTTAAGACGTCTCTTAAATCCTATAAATCACTTACTAGTCTGTCTATCCAAATGAAAGCACCTGTTTGTTTCCAGTCAGTTCTCACTTCTGAGTCCATGAAGCCACTTTTAATCTTGCTGGTTAAAAACAGAATCTTGATAAAGTGGCCACACCTGCTGATTTGCCCAGGACAGTCCTGATTTAGGCCACCATCACCAAGTAATTATTCACAGCACCCCATCCACTCTCAAGTGTCCTGGTTTGCATGATACACTATGTGGTGACTCTACACCTAGGACTCAACTTTCCCCATCTAGCAAACAAATCAGTACTTCAAGCTTACTAAATAACTGCAGGAGAGGAGTATGCACCCATGTTTGAGATAAGAAAACATCTCCCATGTCCTGAAAGATTTAGACATTTGCTACAAAAAAAAAGGTAATATAATTTTCTTTTCATTCTTATAGCCTGCTGCTTAGGATCCTCTTTTTCCCTCCCCATTTTCTAGAATCTAGATGGTAATATTTTAAAATCCCATGCACAGAACAACCTAAATATTTAACAGGGAAACATATATCTCCTCATTCACATACTATATAGTTTGAGAGTTTATATTTACAAATATTTTAACATATGGCAAAATTTTAAAAATAAAATGCTTTATGTGAAAAAGCAAGATATTATATGTACATATAGCAGAGGAAAAAATTTGAAAAGAAGTAAGGCAAAATATTAATTGTGGTGGTTAATTTCAGGTGGTGATACTAGGTGATTAAATTCTGTCTCTGTGTTTCCTAGCTTCACTGAGATGAATCTATGTTTATACTGTTTACCCTGAAATACTCTCACAGGTAGCCAAAGAATAAAATGTTCATACTAAAGCTAATTGAATATACAGGGAAATGTACCCAAACTATAATAAAGCCAAAACTGCTATACTATCTATAGGTACAGCCTGAATAACATGAGGTATTTACGGAAGGCACAGAACACCCAGGACACTTCTAGTATAAAGGGACTGTCCTTTGCTTATGCAAAGTTCTTGTAATGTCATCGGTGGCAAGAGAGTTCTAGAGTTCAAGGTGGTGTTAGAGTAATGGTTCTTACCCAGGTTTAAGCTTGAAGAGGATCCATGTGAAGAGAGGGAAGGAGGTGGTGTCTGTGAATGTCCTGGTCCCTGACTAGGGAGAGGCATGCCCACGGGTCCAGGAGAGGAGGAAAAGCTAAGGCCGTTATAAAAACTGTGTCCAATGGGGGTCAAGCTGCTCGATGTCCTCTTATAAAGGTCACTGCTGCCAGTCAGGGAGTCACGGCGGGAGCCACTGCCAGTGTTGGAGTTTGCAACTAAAATGGAATTAAAACAATGCAGATAAGAACAGGCCTGTTCTTCGAAGAACAAGCCCAGTGACCTGTTCCTAACACTTTGATCCAGACTCCTTACCACCGCAAATTTGTCAGCAGAGACAGCCTAACTGTTAATGTAGCAGTTCTGGGGCAGATAAAGTAATAAAGAGGACATGGCTCAGGTTAACATGACCATCACACGTATGCCAAATTTACCTTCCTATGGTGTCATATATTATAGGATAAGGGAGGGTTAAAAAGCTCTGACGGCCATATGAGCTATGGAAAAGGTGAAAGGAAATGGACTAGAAGAATGCCTTTCATCAACTGAAAAGGTTCAAGTAGAAAAATGGGATACAGAAAAAAGATTTGTCAATGGGGTACTGCCCCACTACACAAGACTTATATATGAAAGCCTGTTTTCTCAGTGGGTTCAATCGAGAGTTAATGCTGCCCTCAATTCCAATTAAGATACTTTCTTTCATACATGACCTTCTAGTTAGGGATCTTTTTTTTTTGTTTTTTGTTTTCTACAATCTCTGCAATTATCCCATTATTCACCATACTACACTCCTGCTTTATTCATCAAAACATTAAAACCCAGCTTGGTCTAATATCCTTCCTCATAATTTTCTACATGTCTACCTTAAATGCTACTCAAAAGACAGAAGAAAAGTTGTAACTCTTTCAGGTCTGCAGGCCAAGCACTCGGCTCAATCTCAATTGTGAAGTATTCAGCTCTGCTATCTTTAGTAAGTCCTCCTCCCTCAGTTTTTGATATCCATTTCTATAGTTCTCTCCATATTTTTCCCAATTACAGCAAAATCTTCCCTAGATTTCAAACCCCTGAAAGAAACTGATTAAGTAAGTAGCCACATGAGCATGGATTGAAATAGGTACCATCTGGATAACTTGATTTCAATAGTCTATCATTCTCACAGATTATGTGGGATGGCCAGGTTCCCACAGGGCTTGGTCCAGATCTGCCTGTGGTTCCATGCACTGCCAGTATTCCAGAAGAATTGTAAAAATAATTAAAATTCAGTCTTAAGAGCATATCAGTCTAATTTCTACCTGCTGTTCCAAACCCTCCAAGGGCAGATCCCAGGGTGGCGCCGAGAGAACTGCTACTTCCGAATCCCAAGGATGTGTTGGCAGGTTGGGCAGAGCCCTGGGAGAAGAGGGAGCTGCTCTGTGAATTGCTATTCAGAGAGTTGTTGCCGTAGAAAGAACTGGATGCCAGGTTGTTACTGGGCTGCTGCTGGGGCTGGGGCTGAGGTTGCTGTGTTCCTAAGGGGCGAAATGGTCCATTTGTTGTTCCAGCAAGACCACCAGCTGCTCCATTTGCTGAAGCTGCGGCTGCTGCAACAGCTATGAAGAAGAAAGCAAACCGTTTGGCTATGAAAGGGACTGGCCACATTTCCAAACTACATTTTTATCTTTTTTCAAAAAACCTTTTAATGCTCCCTAGCTTTTCAAAACAAGACACAAACTATACAAATCTGTCTTTGATCCCTTCATATGAAGCTTCTATTTTCTGTTTCTACTTTCAATTTGAAGTCAAAATACCACTAGAACAAGTTCACAATGCTGGTAGCTTTAAAAAGTCTACAGATTAAAGGGGGTATAAACATCAAATGTGCCCATTAAATACAACTACTTCCTAAAATCTTAAATTCCATAAATACCTATGTTGAGGGTTTCTTCTAGAACCACATAATGCATATATACACATCCTTCAAAATCCTATTTTGACACACTGCTGTGTTCTAAATGTTGCTGTTATTGTTCCTAATTTAAATATATACATGTGTATATGTATATGTGTGTATGTGTATAAATATATATATATGGGCTTAAAGTAAAAAACTATTACTCCTAGCAGGGCATGGTGGCTCACACCTGTAATCTCAACACTTTTGGAGGCCAAGGCGGGCAGATCACAAGGTCACGAGTTCAAGACCAGCCTGACCAACATGGTGAAACCCCGTCTCTACCAAAAGTACAAAAGTTAGCCGGGCATGGTGGCACATGCCTATGATCCCAGCTACTCAGTATGCTGTGGCAGGAGAATCACTTGAATCTGGGAGACGGAGGTTGCAGTGAGCCGAGATCGTGCCACTGCACTTCAGCCTGGGTAACAGAGACTCAGTGTCAAAAAAAAAAAAAAAAAAAAAAAAACCCAACACTATTCCCCCGAACCAAATGTATTATTCTGTCACTTCTCATTACTCTTTCCCACTCCATTCCTCCACTCTTGCCCCTGTGGCAAAAAAAACAACCACTCCTCTAACATTATCTTAAAATAATGATTTGGATTTCTGTGAAATCAGCCTTGAATTTCTGCCAAGAAAGCCATTTTGTGTGAGTAATCCAACTTCTATTTTCTCAGTGGAGCCGGACCTTGCTTCTAACCAACTGGCACATGCTGCCTTCCAACCCCCAACAAAAAGGAGAATCCACCAGGGTCACTTATTGCTTCTGATCTCTTTTTGAAACATTACAGGGTAGAACTGATATACTGAGAATTGCCAAAAGTGTATTTCAACATACTTTAAGAATATCACTATCAGTCGCCACTTTTAGATCTCTGGCAGGAGTCCACTCAGATGTACGCTCACCTGCTTGTGCAGCTGAGGAACTAATGATGACTGGGGCAGGAGCTACAAGTCGAACGGGAGCTCCAAGACCATTTCTCGCGCCCGCATTCACTACAAGGGCACCAGTTTGGTCATAGTAAGCAGCAGGAGCCAACACCGGATAACCTAGGAATATCAAGCCAACATAGAAATGTAATATTAAACAAACAAGTATCTCCTGGGTACCAACATATTTTCAATAATCACAAGCTTAGCTTTGGGGCTAGATTGACCTAGATTTATATGCTGGCTCCATCACTTAAATAGTTGAATAAACAAACAACAGAGGCTACAAATGGTTATAAAAATCACAGTACTTTCATACTACATAGCAATCTAAAAACAAATATACTGCAAAATAGCAGGAAAATCCTAAGTAGGCTTTAAATAACATGATCTTTCAATATTATGTGAGATAGAATCTCCAAATCCCAGTTTAAGCCATAAGAAAAACTGCAGGTGACTTCCTAAGAACACACAAACGCTTAGTAACTAAAAAACAAATGAAACAAGTTATAGTTATTCACTGAATTCGTAAATGGCTCCGTTAAACTGGCTATGCTCTATGATCAGTAAAAAATAGTGACATCTCTCAAAGATGTTTCATATGTAGAACATCAAATTACATCCAATCCCAAGTAAAGCACTGAACCAGCTGATAATGAACTAAAAACAATATATATTCAAGATATATCTATATAAACATGTATCTCAGAGGTATGCAGTTAAAAAGGACCCCTAATATTAGTTTAACAGAAACCCTAAAAATGTAAGGGATGACCCAATCAAGGTATACCAGAAATTTCTCCCTAATCATGCTGTTCAAAAATATCATCATAAAGCCTTATAAACTAACTTGGCCACTCCACCTGTCCTTAATTATGAGACGGAAAACAGATAACCCACCAAGGAAAAACACATATTCCAAGCTGCATGGACACTGAGATATCTCCAATGTGGCTTAAGACTGGCTCAGAGCAATGCTCTCATCAATGAACTATAGTCTAAGTGAGGGCAAGAGTGTATCATCCTTGCCAGTACCCAAACCATGACAAACCTAAGCAAGGTGAAAGCACTGCTCATTTCCCTCTGTATCACCTTAAACATGCAGCCTTCCTGCCCCCCAACCCCCACCCCGCCAAAGAATTAGGAATAACATGCAACCTTTCTCCCCCCGCCCCACCCCTGCCACAAAGAATTAGGAATAACAATGCAGCCGCACCTGGCATGCCTGCAGCCAGACCTTGTCCAAATGCAAGGGCAGAATTTACTGCTGCAGCTGCCACAAGGGGATCTGTTTGCTGTCCCTGCTGGTTCTGGTTTGGGGTTAAAGGACGTTGGCTGGCTCCTCCACGGAGAACCTGGGAAAGGAAGACAGAAATAAGTCGCCCACTTTCTTTTCATTGCAGAAGACCTACCATATGCTCAGGTTGGGTCAACTTTTAAAACTTAATTGTAAAACATTTCACTATAATGGTTTTTATATGTCATGGCTGTTAGGGTAAAAATTCAATTAATAACATTTCATAGAATGAAACTTTATTCTACCATTCTTACTTTAAACATATTACCTTTATAAGCAGCAAAAAGCACCATAAAATAGTGATGATTCATTAATTCAAACATTTTATCTCATCTGCCTCATAAAGTTCTTGTGGCAATTAAGTTAAAAGATGAATTTTAAATATCTGGCATCAGCAAATGATAGTGTTATCAAATATTTAATGCCTACCACATGGCAAATGGGCAGACAAGATGGAGCAATGAACAAGATAGACAAAGCCCCTGCCCTCATGGAGTTTTTATTCTAATGAGTAAGAAAGACAATAAACCATACTACGCAATGTCAGTGCTCTGACAAAAAAATAGGTGAAAAAAAACAAAAGAGTTCAAGAGGCCAGGTGCAGTGGCTCATACCTGCAATCCCAGCACTTTGGGAGGCTGAGGCAGGTAGATCACCTGAGGTCAGGAGTTCAAGACCAGCCTGGCCAACATGGTGAAACCCCGTCTCTACTAAAAATACAAAAATTAGCTGGGCATGGTGACAGGCGCCTATAATCCCAGCTATTGGAGAGACTGAGACAGGAGAATCGCTTGAACCTGAGGAGCGGAGGATGCAGTTAGTTGAGATCCAGCCAATTCACTCCAGCCTGGGGGAAAGAGTTAAGCTCCCTCTCCAAAAAATAAAAAAGAGGACTATTAACCAAGTGTGGGGGTGGAGGTTCCAGATAGGATGAACAGGGGTATTCACCCACATATTTAAAGTTAACTGAGTCTCACATGCACACAAAAGATGGAATGAGAATATTTCATCTTTAACACTAATATATTTATCAAGGCCCACATGGCCGCAAATGAGTTCACCAGATTCTATTTGGTAGGGCCTCACCTGACTGTTTCTATTTCCCTTCACAAATTCCACAAACATGCTCATCTAAATGGTCGTGAGCATTAGTCAAGTTCAGTGCAGATGCCAGTTAAGCCACTGTAATAAAGGATCTACTTTTTTGGGGAGCAGGGAAAAGACAGGGCCACGCTCTGCTGCTCACGCTGGTGTGTAGCGGCGCAGTCTCAGCTCACTGTAACCTCTGCCTCCCAGGCTCAAGAGATGTTCCTACCTCTCCTGAATAGCTGGTACTACAGGTGTGCACCACCACCCCTGGCTAATTTTTCTATTTTTTGTAGAGACAGGGTCTCACCATGTTGTTCAGGCTAATCTCTAACTTCTGGGCACAAGTAATCCACCTGCCTTGGCCTCCCAAAGTGTTGGGATTATAAAAGTCAGCCACTGAGCCCAGCCAAAGATCTACTTTTTACTAATGAAACACAGCCAATCATTATTATTCGGCATAATGTGAAGAATTATCTCACAAGATCTACATACTTGAGAAAGCAAAAATACAAAACCCACAAACCAAGTTAAAATTACTGAAGTTCCTAACAGTGTGTTTTGCCATACTGTCAAGTGCACCGTTCTTAATCAGATCACTTTCAATTCTACTGTGCTATTTATAGAAGTTAGATATACGGTCAAGAAAATGGGTACAGATTATTCTTGGTACCAGCGGTAAAAAAAAAATGTAAAAAGAGAAACCGATTACCAATTAAATATTGTTAAGTGAGTATAAGGTGAGCAACACTGTCCACACTGGCAAGAGGAGATGTGTGGACACTTAATTTGCCCACTCTTTTACTTCTTTATCAGTAATAAGAATTAAACAATAATCTTGCAGATTTGCTGGAAATATCTGAAATGATGTCTTTAAGTCACACTGCCTGATACCTAGGAGACAATCAATAACCAACAGCAAATTCCTATTATCAAGATGTTATATAATTTGTTTCTGACCTAAAGAACCTAACCAACTTCGTGAGAGAAAGTGTGTTCCAAACTACATAGATGGAAGAGTTGGGGGGCTGGACAGATGAGTTTTGCCAAATACTTAGAACGTACATGTCCAATAACTCACAAGAGATCTCACTCTAGGATAAGTAAATAACATGCACAGAAATATGACAATACTAGTAGTTCAAAACTGCTGAAGATTTTAAAAAGCAATGAAAGCACTGCTTTCATAGGACATAAAGATGTAGGTTTATGTGTGATTAGGTGTTCTGTGAAAGGGGAGGAGTGGTAGAGTAAACAAGGTACCTAAAGAAAGACACAAAGTCTACTGATGAGTCTTGTAACAAGAAAGAAAAAGTGTTAGCTTTTTGTCCACTCTCTAGAAATCTGTCCAGTACCCCAACAACAAATAAAAGTGCTTCAGCTACCTGCCAATATTCATATACTTTCGTCAATAGCTGTCAAGTCCATGATTTTATAGAAACAAAATATACAATTTCACAAGTAATATTTTAAAGTCTAATAAAATCTACAAAATGACTGACTGAATTTATAAAAACCATCCTAGAACAGTTAGCTTGCCTAGAACGCAACATATACTTTCTGATAAAATAAGAGGGCCCGAAAGGGCCAACAACAAAGTTTAAAAAGAACCTCTCATTTTAATTACTGCGACAAAAGAGTTTACCAAGAAAATCATATTTTCCTCAAATACTTAAAACCAGAAACTGGCACCCCAAAAAAAGGAACTAAAACAATGACTGCTTGTTAAAAACTAATGCTAAAAACTTCTTAGTAGAGTTTGACAGAACCTGTAGGGCATGACAGAAAACTGAAAAGTTAATGATTATCATGTCCATTTTGTAACAAAAATATATGCATTCAGAGAAGCCATCCAACTTGCCCTAGTTGTAGCTAGTTAATGGCAGAAGACAAGAGCTCTGCTTTTCTTTAAGATATCACAATATGGTCAGAAAACAAGTTGTCAAGACAAAGGCTTATGTTCAAATCTTAACAACTTTGTATTTGTGTGACCCTGGGCATACAAATTCTATTTCCTCAATTTCCTCTGAATTATGAAATTCTATTCCATAAAATGAGAAGTTGTACATCTATAATAATTAGTAAGAGAAATAGAAATTATATGTACAGCACTTAACTTTGTACAGTAAGCTTTCTATAAGTGGTAGTTATTAGTATTATTCTTGTTCATTGTATCAGAGCTAATTTCAAAACATGGCAATTACCTTAATCTTCCAAATGCATAATAATTTGACAACCATTTAAACAAAAGATGATCACACAAAGAAATGCACACTTAGCCACAAACAGCAGATCTTAAGAAATTATTTGCTAGGTGCAGTAGCTCACATCTGTAATCCCAGCACTCTGGGAGGCCAAGGTGGGCGGAACACAGGAGGTCAGGAGTTCAAAACCAGCCTGGACAACATGGTGAAACCCCATTACTACTAAAAATACAAAAACAGTAGCATGTGCCTGTAATCCCAGCTACTAGGGAAGCTGAGGCAGGAGAATCACTTGAACCTGAGAGGTAAAGGTTACAATGAGCAAAGATGCACCACTGCACTCTGGCCTGGATGACAGAGAAAGACTACGTTTAAAAAAAAAAAAAGAGAGAAAGTACGAAAGAAAAAAAGAAATTTATTTAACAGGTCAGGCGCAATAGTTCACGCCTATAATCCCAGCACTTTGGGAGGCCAAGACAGGCAGATCACTGGAGGTCAGGCATTTGAGACCAGCTGGGCCAACATGGTGAAACCCCATCTCCACTAAAAATACAAAAATTAGCCAAGTGTGGTGGCACACACCTTTAATCCCAGCTACTCAGAAGGCTGAGGCAGGAGAATCACTTGAACCCAGAAGGCGGACGTTGCAGTAGCTGAGCTCACGCCACTGCACTCCAAGCTGGGCAACAGAGCTAGACTCCATCTCAAAAATCAAACAAAAAAATGAATTTAACAGATCACTCATTCTGTCAGCAAATTATTTACTTATATATATGGTATGAGAACTGCATCTGTTGCCAAGAAAATCATTTAATAGTTTCCAAATAAGAGGGAGAATTTCAAGACCTGTGGAATCTTAAAAACAACAACAACAAAAAAAAATACACCCACTGAGTAAGACTGATGTCAAGCAAAAAATTCTTGTTTGGATTATGTAATATATATAAGCAGGGTGTTTTGCCTCAAATGATAGCTTTTATCTGACAATGCGTATCGAAACCTAAATGCTGATTTCATTTGCGCCAGAAAAATTCCATTACTAGGAATTTTTTCCAAGGATACGCTTATGTAAAGGACGTTTATCAATCTCATTCAAAACACCAAAATACTGATATAAATGAAGTATCAAATATAATAGACTAGTCAAAAAAAGTATCCTTTGATGGATTTAAATGTATCTAGTAAAGACATCATTTAAAAGAACACCAGGCTGGGCACAGTGGCTCACTCCTGTAATCCCCATACTTTGAGAGGTTGAGGTGGGTGGATCACGAGGTCAGGGGACCAAGACTCTCCTGGCCAACATGGTGAAACCCCATCTCTACTAAAAATACAAAAATTAGCTGGGCATGGTGGTGTGCACCTGTAGTCCCAGCTACTCAGGAGGCTGAGGCAGGAGAATTGTTTGAACCTGGGAGGCAGAGGTTACAGTGATCCGAGATTGCGCCACTGCACTCCAGTCTGGACAGAGTGAGACTCTGTCTCAAAAAACACAAAAACACCCTGCTAAATAACACAGTAAACTATGAAATCAGAATGTAAAACCATGTGGACAGAATAATGCTAATTTTGTAAAATATTAAGTAATAAGGCTAAAATAACAGATGCCAAACATATTAACACTGGTTTTCTGACATAAGGATTTAGGGTGTGTGTGTTTTTTTTTTTTTTTTTTTTTTTAAAGTTTTCTAGTTTACCAAAGTTTCTATCAATAAAGAAGTGTTACTCTAGCAATCAAGGGAGGAAATGGCCTGTTTAAAAAAAAAAAAAAAAAAAAAAGATGTAGTTTTGCAGGTTACTGTCCTTTCTCAACTCAAATAAAAAGCTAACATAGATAGGTTTAAGACTTATATCTAATCCAATAGCCACTGTAAATAAGCAGTCTAAAAATCTAGTACCCCTGCTTTGGTAGCAAGCCCCTTGCAAAACCCTGAAATGATCTGAAAGTGGTGATTGGCAAGCAACTACAGTATGGCAGAACAAGATTTTACTGTAATTTTGAAGATCCACTTTACACTTGCTAGCTACGCAGTTTCCCCGTAAGTGAACTAATTAGTATCATTACCCCACCTAGGTACAATAATGTCTGATATATAAACACCATTCCACAAGAATAGTTAAGTCTGTGCCTGAACTCAGATACACACACACAAGAGGAAATTCATGCATTCACAGTGTTTTTCTATTAGGCGTAATATCACCTATTAGTTATCCGCAATACTAAAATTCCCACTTAGAAGAGGTAAATTTTGTCTACATTTACCTGCTGCTGTCCTTGCTGAGCCTGTGGGGTGGTCTGTTGATTAGCTGAATTAGTTGCTGCGGCGGCGGCAGCAGCTTGCTGCTGGAAAAGACTGGCAGGGTAGACTCCCCAGGGAGTAACTCCATAATACTGGTGAGGGACCACAGCTGGGCCTAAAAATAGCAAATGAAAGGTAAAGAAAGTCTGAACTACTAAGACTCATCTCAGGCTTTCCAAATATTACATCTGACTCAATAGATACAACTGTAAAATATTAACTTAAAAGTATATTGATTCATGCTAGCTAATCATTAACTCTCTTTTTAAAGAATAGTAAACATTCTATGAGATCCTTACACCAGTCTTCTAACATAGACCTAGAGGAAGAAGCAGTGAGGGATAAAACATTAAAGAACTGAAAGGGAGAATAATTGATAGAAGGGGTTGGATTTAAGAATAGATGGGAGGATGTAGGATAGATAGAAACAATGTATGTTGTTAGAAGGGAGTAAATGGAGGGTTTGTGTGCTTAAAGTGATGAAATAGAACAGAAGGTTAGGATGTATCTCACGTTCAATGGTAAGAATGGCGCCTAAGGCGATTAACAGACTGCTGGTGTTTCAATAACTCCAAAGAAATGAACATCTATCGGTCTTCTGACAACAAAACCCAGACATTCAAGTAAACCTCCAAAGCAACTTCAAAATTGTTGTTGTTTGCTTTTGTTTTGTTTTGGTTTTGTTTGAGACCAGGACTGGAATACAATGAATCAATCTCAGCTCACTGCAGCCTTAACCTCCTGCGCTTAAGCGATCCTCCCACCTCAGCCTCCCTAGTACCTGGGACTACAGATGCATGCAACCACACCTGGTTAATTTTTTTTTTTTTTTTTTTTTGCAGAAGTCTATGTTGCCCAGGCTGGTGTCAAACTCCTGGGCTCAAGTGATCCACCTGACCTGGCCTCCCAGACTGCTGAAACAATAGGCTTGAGCCACCACGCCTGGCCCCTATTTCTATTTTTAAAGTCACAAAGGCATTCAACACAACTACATTCAGATATTGATATGTGGAATTTTAAATTTAAGTCAACATTGAACACAAACAAAAAATACAACACCTTGACTTCTCAGACCTGCTGAGAACCTTAAAAAAAGTTAAGCATTCTCTGTAATTCCAGTACTTTGGGAAGCCGAGGTGGGCAGATCACTTTGAGGTCAGGAGTTTGAGACAGGCCGGCCTACATGGTGAAACTCCATCTCTACTAGAGTAATACAAAAAAATCAGCCAGATGTGGTGGCAGATGCCTGTAATCCCAGCTACTCGGAAGGCCAAGGCAAGAGAACTGCTTGAACTCCGGAGGCAGAGGTTGCAGTGAGCCAAAATTTTGCCACTGCACTCCAGCCTGGGCAACAGAGCAAGAGTGTCTTAAAAAAACAAAACAAAACAAAACAAAACTAAGCATTCTGCTTTAATCCAAATTATCTGTTTACTTTCTTTGGCAACAAAGCATAGCTGCAGTCTGCCACATAAAGTAGGCAACAGAGATGTATGTAACCAAGTTATGCAGATAACAACCCAAGTGTGGCAGAAACCTAATCACAGAATTCTATGATGAAGCTGGTGGCAAGAAACACCAAGGACACATTTGCTAACCAGGAAATGGGCTCAAAACCAGTTCTTCAAATCTGCTGAAACGTACCTCCAAGTTGAACTTCCTTAGTTAAAGCACAGAGTTAAATATTTACAACTTGATTCATTAACAATAACCAAGCCTTACACTGAACTTCTGAAGAGCTGTTTCAAATATTAGAGCTATTCTGATGCAATAGCTAAGTCTGGAGAAACACATACTTCGTTAAGCAAAAATACGTACACATTCTTATTTCTCCCATTTTAAGCTTCTAAAACACAAATAAGTCAAATTATATCGCTGTCCAATATAAACATGTTTTGACATTTCTAATTTGGTGTTTTCTATACCTGCGGGTTAGCAAAGATTAAGCAGCTCTGTTTACAAAGGTGCACACTGTGAAATACTACACCTGGGTACAGAATGAAGGTGTTGCTAAGAAAAGCTGTTACACTATGAACTATTTTACTATAAGAAAAGGGGTTAAGACATTTTTAACTTGTCAGAAACTGAACAGCCTAAAAGCCGCGTATTCAAGCTTAAAAAAGAGAGTGATAGAGCCTCATACTCATTGATTAGTGTTTATAAAGCAGGGTGGTCGTGGGCAGTTAAAGAAAAAAAAATACCAGGGAAAAACACAAAGAAAGACCCTAACTGTGCCTTAGTTTCCTCACTTGTAAAATGGGTAAACACAGGTAGAGTGTTCCTTAATCAAAGTGCTTGGCACCAGAAGTGTTACCGCTTTCAGATTGTAGACTATTTGCATACACAAGAGTTATCTTGGGGATGTAACCCAAGTCTAAACACAAAGTTCATTTATGTTTCATATACATACGCCTTATACACACAGTCTGGGGGTAATTCTACTTTTCCATTGAGGATGCTGAATAAATAAACTGTGTGTTGTGTGCCTGTATTTTGACTATAATCCATCATATGAGGTCAAGGTCAAGTATGGAATTTTCCACTTGTGGCGTTATGTTAGTACTCAAAAAGGTTTTGAATTTTCAGATTAGAGATGCTCAACCTGTAATAGCTGTTGGGAGTACAGATGTATCTACCTTGAACAAGTGGGGTGCAACCTGTAGTAACTGTCTCAATCCTCTCCCAAAAGCCAACAAAAGAGAACCTCTACTGGGCAAGGACCGCTATACCATCAACATTTGCATTATTCCCTAAATTTTCTCAACGGGCATTTCTACTACTATACTCTGGTCACATGGCCTAACATTAAATTAGGAGAATGGCCCAGGACAAATCACTGAGTTTCACTCATCAGGATGCCTACTTCAATTCCTGTGTGACTGACACCCTCTAAGAATACACAGACCCATAGTTTGGACAGTTAACATTTCCTGTTATTTGTGAAAGTATTAATTCATTTTCACCACGGCTCAACCAACATACACGAAAAATAAGATTCTGATCACCAAATTACCATCTCAGTGACAGCAGCAGTGTCAACCCTAGGACCAGCTCTTTGTTTTAAGTAACATAAATCAATAGAGGCAAAGACTTCTAAAAAAAGTACAGAAAAGACAATTCAAGAAAGACAGCACAGGCATTCTAAATAATACACCGAAACATACGCATGGGCTTTGGAGTTAAACCTGGTTCAAACCCCAACTCTACAACATTTAAATTGTGTGACTTCAAATGAGATAGTTTCCTAGGTTGGGCACAGTGGCTCACAACTGTAATCCCATCACTCTGGGAGGCTAAGGCGGGTGAATCACTTGAAGTCAGGAGTTCGAGACCAGCCTGGCCAACATGGCAAAACCCTATCTCTACTAAAAATACAAAAATTAGTCGGAAGTGGTGGTGGGCGCCTGTAGTCCCATCTATTCAGGAGGCTGAGGTGGGAGAATCACTTGAACCCTTAGAGGCAGAGACTGCACCACTGAACTCCAGCCTGGGTGACAGAGCTCTCGTTCTGTTTTTGAGACAAAGACTGTCTCAAAAAATAAAAATAAAAAAATAAGGCAGGTCTCTGAGCCACAAATTTCTAATCATTTGACAAACTAATGGAAGAAAAGCATTCAGGACAATGCCTGACAACATTTTGTTAAGTGCTCAATAAATATTAATGATGGAGGTCATTCTCCTAGGAAGAGCTTTCTGTTTCCCCCAGAAAGGGGATGACCACAGACAGACAGACAACCCTATATTAACTATGATCCCTTCATAACATGACAAAATGTAAACAATTTTAAAGAAAATCTAAGAAATGCTAGGCTGCATTTAAGTTCATAATTGCAAATTATATGCTATATAATAAGAAGTAAAATTTCAAAGTAATATTTAGTCATGATTAACTTGACTTGAAGGGATCTTCCCCCAACGAATAACTACATTGGAAGACATTTTGTTTGTCCTAATGTTGAATTCAATCCATCATACATTTATGGCCCTACTATGATGACAGTAATTGTGGAACACAGTCAAATAACAAAGATGACTGACTGCCTTTAAAAAATCTAGTCTCAAAGGAAAGAAAAAGCACTCATAGGCTGGGCACAATGGCTCATGCCTGGAATTCCAGCACTTTGGGGGGCCAAGGCAGGAGGACTGCTTGAGCTCCGGAGTTTGATACAATACCAGCCAAGGTAACACCGGCAAGATCACCCCATCTCTACAAAAAATTTAACAATTATCCAACACCAGTATGGTGGTGCACAACAGGAGCCCTAGCTACTCAGCAGGCTGAGGTAGGAGGATCAAGTAAGCCCAAGAATTCAAGGTTACAGTGAACTGTATTCACGCCACTGCATACCAGCCTTGGCAATAAAGTAAGATCCTGTCTCCAAAAACATAACAGGAAAAAAAAGAAGACTAATGTATACATCCAGAAATAAAAACAGTGCAGTAATTAGTGATACCAAAAGAATAGGGGAACAGTTAGCAAGGAAGGTTCCTTAGAGGTGACAATGTCAGGTAGGGCACTCACAGGCAAAGAATGGGAAAAAGAGCTTATAGAGAAGACCACAGTGTCCAAAGACAGGGGCCTAAACCAATGCAGTATCTGCAGCAAACTAAAATCAGATTTGTATTGCTACAATGTGTTAGCCAATGGCAGTCAATTAGAAAGGGAACTGGGTGGTGCATATGTAGAGACCTGCATGAGGCATGGTGACAGAGCCCTATATGCAGTGGGTCCCAACCCTAGCTAATCCACAGAATTACCTGGAAGCTCCTTAAAAATACTGATTCCTGCCCGGCCCAGTGGCTCACACCTGTAATTCCAGCACTTTGGGAGGCCGAGGCAGGCAGATCACAAAGTCAAGAGATCAAGACCATCCTGGCCAACATGGTGAAACCCCGTCTCTATTAAAAATACAAAAATTAGCTGTGTGTGGTGGCACAGGCCTACAGTCCCAGCTACCTGGGAAGCTGAGGCAGGAGAATCGCTTGAACCCAGGAGGCGGAGGTTGCAGTAAACCGAGATCGCGTCACTGCACTCCAGCCTGGCGACAGGGCGAGACTCCATCTCAAAAAAAAAAAAAAAAAAAAAAAACAGATTCCAAGGAACAAGACACCCCCACCCCCACCACGACTCCAAGTAAGTTGTAATCATCAGCCATGTTTGGTAGTCTAACTGCAGTGTGCCGTATTAGGGTAGCAAAAAGGGAAATCAAAAAAAGGTTTAAGCAGAAAGATGAAGGGGTAAGATCTAAGTTTGAAACCATTTTAACAATTTAGAGGGGAAGACAAGGTTAAAGAGTCAAGGAAATTAGAAATTCATGATACAGACCAGTAAAAGGACCTGAACTATATGATAGACTAGAGGTGGTAGGAGATCTGGGCAAAGGGAGAAAAATAAATGAGCATCTGGTAGCTCCAAGGATCAAAAATACCATACGCAAGGGGTATGTGATTAATTTGCCTTTCAACATTTTCAAGTCTGAGGGGCCTATGACACAGCTAAGGAGAGATATTAAGCTGGCAGGTAGATGACATCGAAATTCTGGAGAAATCTCCACTGGCGACATGGATTTGGAAAGAGTATAAAGAATGCACTCCCATCTCAAATGACTTTTCAGCAGGTGAGAAAATCCCTCATGCAGCAGAATGTCTCACCTAGTGTCGCTGCTGCAGCCAATCCAGCTGTGTAGGGGTCCGTCCCTGGGGGAGCAGCGCTGATGATGTATGGATTGGGGACAAACGCAGCGGGAGCTAAACCTGCTGAAAACATACCTGTCAGTAAAAACAAACTTGACTAAAACTGCAGCCCTACCAAATACCTACACAGTTTGACTATTCACTCCAGACTGTAGGTGAGGAAAAAATGAAAAAAGAGAAGACAGGACAGGTTGAGAGTAAAGATAAATTTTAAAAGGTATCTCCTATACGGAAGATTATAATGAAATGTTTCTATAGTCAAGTTCTACCTTTGCTAAATATTTAACTTAAAACTGTATATACAGTTTTAAATTCAGTATAATTTCTTCAAGATTATTAAAATTATAACAGACTACAATAGAGCAATTTAAAAGACTTTCATTAAAATGGGATGAAGGAAAGTATTTCTACTTAAAACAATTTTATAAAGTTTTCATGAAATCAAATGTATACTTGTAAAGTATTTATAAAGACTACCATTTTTAACCCTACAATATCAGACCCAAGGACTTTATGCCTGGCCTTTATTTATTCAGGTTGGAACTAAGTATATTCTTCTATAGCATAACACATACAAGATTAGCTATCTCCTTTCTGCTCAATCATGCCATTTTGACACATTAAAAAAAAAATTCTACTTCTACTTGTTTACATTTAATGCACTCTATGTCTAAGGGACCTCAGGAAGGTCCAAAGGGAAGAAATGTCTAGGTAGTACGATGAAAACGTCTCTCAAAACTTTAACAACTGCTACAGGAAAAGGGCAAAGCTACCTTAAAACTAGTAATTATGCAAGAATACTTTTATAAATTTTTTCAATACATACTTACTGGAAAATGAATTTATACTATTTGCTCATAAAATGAGAAGCTGATATATTTACAGTCTATAGAACCACAACTTATTCAATCAATGTCATCCAGCATTCAGCATGTTGAAAGAGCTAATGCTAGTCACCGCTCACTATTGGGGTAAATACTTAAATCCTGAAACAGCTGAGGTAGGGCAAGAGCTGACCACTGAAGAAATCATATCATGTAGGACTACAAGGTATGTCAAAAATAATGTGGCTAGAGACAACTGGACAAAAGAAAGAAGCCATTTATTCTGTCTGAGGGATTGTGTGCGCTTTTATAATCAGTCTAAATTACTGGGTTTCACCGCATCCAGTTATCCTAAAATGGCGGCCACATCTATCATGAAAAAGCTATGGGCTTAAGGACTTACCAATGTGTGGCTGATGAGCAGCTGCCAGTGCGTACTGCTGCTGCTGAGCAGCTGTCAACTGCTGGACAGCAAGCGCATTAGGTCTTTGGAACAGCTGAGGCAAGAGGAAAAACATGGTGTGGTTAGGGAAACTGGCTTAGAAAATCATTTAAAAACCTCTCTAAAAATTTCAATAAACCCTTATTTAGGCATGATACTTTAACAACAATAAATGTTCTCACACTCTACTTCATTCCCATGGGATTCTAATGTTTCATAGTTCTGTTCTCCCTGTCTCTCTTTCTTTACTTCAATTTGCTATGCCCTGGTCCCATGAGCTGACCACTTCGTATATTATATGTCCCCTGAAACAAACACACACACACACACACACACACACACACACACACACACACACACACTTTATATATATAATATACATATGCATGCAAAAGCCCTAATGGTTATCAGTAGGTGTACAGGTCCTGCCTGATCCAAAGCAAAGTTAAAAATTAGGCAAATGTACTACAAACTGATTTGCTACATTGCCCCTAGTGCTGAATCTCCTTTCAGTGCTTTCAAGACCCCACGAATAACTGAATTAATCCTCACCTACCCACATTTTGGAGAAGAATATGAAAAGTGTTCACTTCACCCTCTGGGCTGCCACTTCCTGGGAAAATGGTATTGAATAACTTCCTTAGCTAGTAGCTTATCCTAATGAGTAAATTAGACACTTGCCCAACTTTTGGTAGCTTCAAAGTCTTCTGGGATACTGTTCTTTATATGTTGAAAATAAAACAGCAGAAACACAGCAGCTACTAACAAAACTTAGATTATGAGCTCACACCTAGCACACTTCTTAGTTCTAAAGAAAAGTTCAAAGGCTTTAACAACGCTAAGAATGCCTTATTACTCTAACTTAATAAAAAATCAATCATTCACTCATTAATTCAACAAACATTTATGAAACAAATGATACCTGTTAGGCACTGTGCAAGAAGCTAGGGATATGACAGAGAATAAAACAATACATAATCCCTGCCCTGATGGAGATTACATTTTAGTATGAATGGTACTAGTACAAAGAAAGGGGATGCCAGTAACCTGATTTGTGGATCCCTTAATAGGCCTCTTTCCAAGGAGTGATAGTGAAGACTTTAATGTTTGTTAAAATCAGACTGAAAGCACTTACTGAAGGGACCTCCCTGGATAGGACCTTCAACCTACCTGCTCTTCCTACAGGATTTTTCAACAGCTCAGCTGACATTGCTGAATGATGTGTAACAGACACTATGGATCTAGATTTACAGCTGTCCTCATAAAGAGACCTGATTGTTTCAGACATTAGGAGATAATGTCATTCTACCAACTCAGCTTAATTGTTGTCACGACTGGACTTACTCTTATCCTAGGTGGTGGAGAGATTTTAGAGATTTGGCTACCCTCTACACCTCAAACATGAAGAGGCTAATTTTAGACTAAAAGATAACAAAAAGTGAATACTTTGAACATACTATCCCATTTCACCTGTTACTTCTCTAGTCTTAATCTCTGCTTTTGGAGTATGAATGTCAAAAGTAACCATGCACCTATTTCAAAAATACTTTAGGTTTTGTTTTTTTCGAAAGTTAAAGAAAAACTTCACTGTGATGCTGGTAAAAAGGAAACAGTACTACTAAATATCAAGTCTTAAAAAGAAATGTGGGGGGCTGGGTGCAGTGGCTCAGGCCTGTAATCCCAACACTTTGGAAAGACGAGGTGGGTGGATCACAAGGTCAGGAGTTCGAGACCAGCCTGACCAACATGGTGAAACCCCGTCTCTACTAAAAATACAAAAATTAGCCAGGCATGGTGGTGCATGCCTGTAATCCCAGCTACTCAGGAGGCGAAGACAGGAGAATCGCTTGAACCTGGGAGACAGAGGTTGCAGTGAGCCAAGATCGCGCCACTGTACTCCAGCCTGGGCAAGAGAGCAAGACTCCATCTCAAATAAAAAAGGGCAGGGGAACTGAATCTACTGACAGACATTATCAAAACATTTGTCTTCCAGGAAGGGAGCCAGTCAAGACTATTTGGTAATACTGTGGTTGGCTGCGGTGGCTGAGGCCAAGGCAGGAGGATCACGAGGTCAGAAGATTGAGACCATCCTGGCCAACATAGTGAAACCCCATCTCTACAAAAAATACAAAAATTAGCCAGGTATGGTGGTGCACACCTATATTCCCAGCTACTCGGGAGGCTGAGGCAGGAGAATCGCTTGAACCCAGGAGGCAGAGGTTGCAGTGAGACGAGATCATGCCACTGCACTCCATCCTGGCGACAGAGACTCCGTCAAAAAAAAAAAAAAAAGCCAGGGTGCTTGTGATTTCTGCAAAGTTGGTTTCACATGTCTGTTTTACTAAAGATGTGTCTCACACAGTACTCCCTCCAACAGGAGGCAGTCCACTCAAGAAGGGCAGTCCTTCTTCACAATATAACTATGGGATATATTGTGAAATATCTCATAGTTCCACTAAATATGTACTGTCTCTTCAATAAGTTTCTGAAATTTTTCTGACCTGAAACCTTTTGCAACATTTAACATATCAGACACTGCCTGTGTTAGCTTCTCCTCTCCACCCTTCTTTGCCCTACTACAAACGAAATAATTCATTTCATTCAACAAACATTTTTGAGCACCTAGTATTAGGCAGGTGCCTGTGACATGGAACTGGGGAAATGATGACAGTATGTTCAGAACACAACTCTTAAGGGTATCTTGACTTATTAACCGCTGCCATTCCACCTGACTTAACCTTACTTTGTATTTTTTTTGTTTGCTTGTTTGTTTCAAGAGTCAGAGTCTTACTCTGTCACCGAGGCTTGAATGCAGTGACATGATCATGGCTCACTATAGCCTCAAACTCCTGGGCTCAAGCAATCCTCCTGCCTCATCCTCCAAGTAGCTGAGACTACAGGCACATCCCACCATGCCTGGCTATTTTTTTTTTTTTAACTTTTGTATAGATGAAGCCTGTGTTGCTCAGACTGGTCTGGAACTCCTAGGCTCAAATGATCCTTCCACTTTGGCCTCCCAAAAGGCTGGAATTACAGGTGTGAGCCACCACACCTGGCCATATATTTTTTTTTAATATTACATGTAAGTCATCATATGTATGGGTACTATATTTGTAAATATACATGGAAATACATGGTATGTGGGAATACCATAAAAGTAATTATTCCATATAACATTAGCTTATGGTTTTCACCATCATATTACCACATTTTGAAAGCAGGAACTACTACTTTTAACGAAAAGCATACAAGCCTTACAAGAGGCCCCCATATAGCCTATGTTTGAGAGCTGATTAATATCTTCGTAATTATGGTGAATAGAAAAGGATTTTCTTGAGACCATTTTGCAGTAAACAATTTAACAAAAGTAAATTATACATGTACACCAGACAGATTTGATTACAGAACAGATTACAGCAATTTTAGCACATTCTCTTTATGTAAATGGTGCAATATTAACTGGAAATACAGAGTATTCAAAACAAATTGGGTAATTGGCAAGTGACAGATTCCAAAGGATCCTGAAAAACTTGCACAAATGCCATCTGCTGGGCAAAGCACTGAGCTCTGCTAACATTTTCACATTTTCCACAAAGCAAGCGAATATCCCATAACTGAGAAACAAAATACTGTGAGAGTTGGGGGGAATGTTTATTTAAAGGTCAGTATAATGATAAATGTGATGCTGTTGATTATAATTCACTTGGGTAGATTTTACAAGTTGTTCAAGAGTCTGAATGCAGGGGAAAATGTATCAGCTACTTCAAGCATATCAAGGTTCCTAATAAATACTGAAGGCATAATTTGGGAAGTAGACAAACAAGCTGGTTTGCCTCCTTTCTCCGTCACTTACTATATAAAAAACACTCTATATGGTTCTTATTCCAGAAAGGAATCCAGGCCGCCAAAAACACCCAACACAGTGACTGACATGTACTGACATGTAGTTGGCATCTTATAAAAGATAGCTACTGCTATTGTTACTGTTGTTATCAATAGCAGCTGCTGACATAAAAAATTATGGGGTTTTCTGAATCTGGAGGAGGAATGTCTAAATAAAGAGTTAGAAAATGCAAAAGACTACTCCCCCAACCCCGCCACAGTAAAGTGTACTGCCAGCCCTGACTCTTTTTTTTTTTTTTTTTTTTAACCAGTTTGAGGCTATATATATAGTAGACAGGGGTTAAGAGCACTGACTCTGGAGCCAGACAGCCTTGGTTTCTATCTCAGCTAACCACTGACTTGCTATGTAACCTCTGGCAAATCATTTAATCTCTCTGTGCCTCATTAACCTCTTCTCTCTAATATGACAATAAAGATACATTTAACACCGAAGGCTGCTGTGGGGATTAAAATTAACACATGTAAAGCACTTATAAGAGTGCTTTATGTGTAACAGTAATGAGCTTTCTGATGAATGGGGAGAGCACCCCCAACAGACTCAGCCCCTTCTGAGCGTCACCCTTCACAGTTCCTTCCCAGAGCCAGGCAACTCAAGCAGATCAAAAGCTGAGGGCAGGACTCCTCCTAGTCTGTATTAAGAGTCAAAATCGCCAGGCGCAGTGGCTCACACCTGTAATCCCGGCACTTTGGGTGGCTGAGGCAGGAGGATCACCTGAGGTCAGGAGTTCAAGACCAGCCTGATCAACATGGAGAAACCCCATCTCTAGTTAAAATACAAAATTAGCTAGGCATGACAGCGTATGCCTGTAATCCCAGCTACTCAGGAGGCTGAGGCAGGAGAAGCACTTGAACCCAGGAGGCAGAGGCTGAGGTGAGCCAAGATCGCACCATTGCACTCCAGCCTGGGAAACAAGAGCAAAACTCCTTCTCAAAAGGGGGGGAAAAAGATAATATCTCACTGCACCAGGACCACCACCTGCTATCAGTGGGTCACAAAGATAACAGAGAAGAAAGAAAACAATTTATGTTTTTATGGATGAGTACTTTCTGTATTATGCTACTTTCAGGAAAAGCTATGAATACAGTGGAATTTGAAGATGAGACAACTCTGCCTATTAAAAGGCTCTGCATTTCTAGTACAAGGTCCAAAGGAAACAGTCTGAAGCTAGAAACCAAAATAATAGCTACTTGCATAGCTTATACCAGATGTCCCTAAATTTCACTGAGTTGTTGTGTGTTTTTGTTTTTTTTTGAGACAGAGTCTCGCTCTGTCACCGAGGCTGGAGTGCAGTGGTGCAATCTTGACTCACTGCAACCTCCGCCTTCCAGGTTCAAGTGATTCTCCCAGCCTCTAGAATAGCTGGGATTAGGATTACAGGCATGCGCCACCACACCTGCTAATTTTTGTATTTTTACCAGAGACGGGGTTTCACCACATTGGCCAGGCTGATCTCCTGACCTTGGGCTATCTGCCCGTCTCTGCCTCCCAAAGTGCTGAAATTACAGGCATGAGCCACCATGCCCGGCCTCTTATGTGTAAAAATAAAATAGCTTCCCCACCTCATGGAGTGTTTTCAGGATACCCAGAGAAAATCCCTTCAAAACATTAAAAGCACTGTATCAATGATGGGATTATAAAATGTTAAGAAAAAGGTTTATTTTGGAGTCATTCCTCAGCATATGAAATCTGTGAAATCTTGCTAGTGTTTGAAGCTTCTAGATCAAAGCCCAGTTTCCAGGTTATTTGAACTACTGCAATGATCGACTAATGATTACAATGATTTTTGGTAAATGCACACAAACTAAATCATGCTGTTAAACTAAAAAAATATATATATAATCATCATCATCTGTGCATTTATTTGGCAGATGAAGAATCTGATTCCAAAATAAATGACTTCTAAGGTCCTAAGGAAAAACAAAACACATCCCTCCACTAAGTATAGCAATACCTTTTGTGAAAAACTTTACCATAAGTAAAATTTGAACAAAGTCAAATAATAGAGGTGAGCTTCAACTGATCAATTACTAGTCACTCTTTTTTTCAGTTACTATTCACATGACACTTGACAGAATTATCATTTGCAAATTAAAGAGCAGGTTGAGAACACTAAATACCTACATTAAAACTATACACACTTGGTCTCACAAAAATGACATCTAATCACACCACCACACTTTTAACAACACATGCTGACTTCCACTCCCATCTATTGCATCTTTGTTAAAATTCATGCTTAACAGATGAGAGTTTTAGTATAATAGTATCCAATTTTGTAAAATATGCTACATTAGGCTATTTGTAGATTAACTGAATTCTAAATAAAGAACATCAACAGTATGATTAATTCTACACCGATATAATCCTAGCTTTGGTTTATGCCACGTTTGTAATAAAACCTAGTAATAAGTTTCTACACTGCATTTAAGGAAACAAACAGCCAACTGTATAACATTTTGTAAAAAATACTGCTCCAACATCACAGTACAAAATGGTATGAACACATTACGCATGAACTGCTCACAGCTGTTCCTCAAGATTAAGAAGACAATGAAGTGAATGTGAGACAAAGAAGACTGTAGAAATAACAACGATCACTTCGAGCTGGTAAAACGCTCTAACTCAGAGGTTCTCAACCCAAGATCTTTGTACTTGGGTGGGTAATACTGCAACTTTATCTTCATGCATATCTACCTGAAATTTAGGATATTCTTCAATTATGACTGTAGACAACAAACTACATGAACTTTAGCAATACATCTGTGACATTATCACAGAAATCACATATATTTTCATGTTACTTTACAGTTGTTAGAAGTATCTCAAAATAGTTTACGCTCATTATGACAGCTAGTACACTACTTCTATTTCATGCATCATATGATAAATATGTAAATATATAATTCAGTTTGTTTTCAAATATGACAGCTATTTTTATACCACTGGTTTCCTTTGTAATTCTACTTTATACATTCTAAACATAATTTTGAGAAATAGTTCACACAGTTCACCTATTAAAGAAGTTCTCGGCATACACAAAAACAAAAAAGAATTAGGAACTCCTGCTCTTATATGTAAACCTTAGAAGGGTTAAATTCAGAGTGATTAACAGTGACCAGACAAGTAACTGACTAATCAAAACCTCAAGTGTCACAGCTAACAAGAACTAAGTTTGCAAGGAACCAAATGAAAAGTACCTTTCCCCTATTTGCAGGCTGCTCCATGTCATGTTTCTCACTATAAGCTGATAATAAGTTTGAGGAAACCAGCATATTACACCAAATCAAAGCCCAGATTGAAAAGAAATAGAACAAAAGGGGAAATTCTTTTGTCAATCTCCAAACCAGAATCCTTTCCTAAAAAGTCACAAATAAAGCAAACCTATCATTTGTAGCAAACAACCCTAAACCAAGAAAAATGATCACCTTTATTGCTTATTTTAAAAAGCCAAGATAAAAAGAACAGAATGTGCAGAAAAATATGTGCTGCACTAGAACTCTGGTTCAACCCTCACAATCATCAGTACTGTCCAAGAAAGACTTCCACCTGGTTCCCAGGGCCTCCAGGACCTGGACTCAATTGCCAAAGGCACCTTCTTGTCCTCTTCTACACTCAGCTTCTACTCTCCTCAGCCCAGGACCACACCACAGTCATTTCCAGCTCCATACCTCTGCTCTCACCTGCAACAAAATGCATTCCACTTGTCCTTCAAGTCGGTTGCATGCAACTTTTGTCTTCATTGAGCCCTCCCCTTGTCTGAGAGGATTCAGAACCCACCGATTTAGCACTTAGTTCCCCAAATGTTCCACTACCGTTTCATTCAGAACCCAAGGTTCCTAGAAGGACACAACAGTCAACAGTTAACTGAATACTAATAGAACGTCTCAAACTGCTGCTAACCTCACTAAACACAAAAAACTAAACTATGATAATTAAGTCCTTCCTCCTCTCAGTGTCTTCTCTCTGCCTATAGGCAGCACAGTGTAAGACTCACAACACTATCCCTTCAACCACTCTAGTTATTTTTCTTCAACCTAAACCACCAACCAGACTGACTACTTATACATTATCTACTGAACACATACCTGTTTTACCATTTCCTGCACTAGAATTCTCATTTTCTTCCTCTATAAATAAGTTTTTCAAGGCACAGCTAAAAAACCACCTCCTCCACAAGTCCTTCCCTTCCTGAGGCCAGAGTACACTCTCCATAGTTGTAGGGTTCCAAGGACATGGGCATAAATGGTTGCATCCCTTGTCATTGAGTACTTCCATGCACTATTTAAATGACAACATGAGTCACAATGACTAACCTGAGAGCAACTCGAGAGGAGGAAAGGGAATTTTACTCTATTCATGAAAGATATGCTTAGCTACAACGAACAAAAGATATGAACAGAAGGCTGTATCTGTAAAACACAGATCTGTGGTCTCCCTGAAGTTACCTGCAAAACTGAGTACCAGAGAATTATGTACATTTTTCTCGTAAGAGGGACCATGGTTTCTGATCAGATGGCCACAGAGTGAGCCTGGATAGATTAAGTTCTGATCCAAGCAGTAACTTTCCTGGATATTATAAAGTATAGTTATCTGTATATAAGGCATAAGCTGGATCCAAAGGACACGCATATTGGAAAACATGGTGGCTCTCAAAGAGTAGCCTCCAGACCTTCTGAAAGGCTAGCTTCAAATTTTAATTTTGGGAAGCATATTACAGAGGATGCACTAAGATACTATAATAGGGATGGGGGAAAGTCCCCTGAAATCTTCTTCTGTTAAAGCAATGCAGAGGAAACGGGATAAGGTTTGGTCTTTGCCCTCAAGGAGTTTACAATCTGGCAAGGACTATTAGACAAGTAACCACAACACAAGACCTTCTCTTAAAGGAAACACAAAATGCTATGGAGTTCAAGGGAGGCAGACATGACAGATTTCTGGTTTGGTTATTAAGAAAGAAAGGTGACAGTATTGAACCTTGACAAATGAAGAGGATTTAAATTAGAAATGAAAAGTGGAATAAAACGTAATGAAAACCAAAAGGTTAAGGATAAAATGTAAGAAACAAACACCAATTTCCAAAAGAAAAGAAATCCTTCCTTCTTAACAACTACTCGCTCTCATTACAGTAACACTGAGAGACTGACGATCTTAAAGATGCTAAGAGGCTTAGGCCAGTGGTTCCCAGGTATGCTATTAAGACAGCCGGTACAAGAATGTATAAAACAATCTACTCAGAAAAGAATTATGGTCCATGAGATAAAACAATACTCACATCATGACAGTACTATGTCTGTGTAAAAATGCCTCTATGTTGCAGCAACCAAAACATGCATAGGAAACCTGAATCCAACAAGAGATTAACTTTCAAAATAATGTTTTCTTTCAAAAACTGCTGAGATATATGGTGAGGACACCCTTGGTTTTACGTTTTTTAACAAGTGGTAGCTATGATGTAATCATGCTAACTACTTGTGGGTGCACAAAAGTACATTTCTGTTCAAGTTCTAATAATTGTTCAGCCTCCAAAAACTGGTAAAATTATTTTGAAAACAAACATCAATAAACCAAAAAAAGAATCGCAACTCTGATTATGAAGTAAAGAACGGTTAAATGAAAGAGAACCATATTTTTGTTCATAAGAAATTTGAGACAAACTCTTCTTTAAAAACACGGAAATGGTTAGATTGTACTACACTGGGAATTGACGCAAACACCCCAAAATGGCCATAAAGAAGAAGAGAATGCACAGAAAGTCAATTCATATGGGGAGGCGGGCATACCTAAGGAGAAGAGTGTTCACTTTTAGTTTACTCTCTCTGAAAAAAAGATTTGTTAATTTAACCTTATATGAATATGTACATTCACACAATCCCTTAAAGGTATTTCTTGTTCATAAACCACACAGGAGACTTAAAGAGATTTCTTTTGGAAAAGTTCTTATGGTTAACTTTTTACTTTAGCTGTCTATCAACCAAAATTCATTTTAGTATCAACTATTTATGACAATAACTAAATGTACATCATGGTATAACTAATCTCCAAAGATCATAAGCTAATTTCCCTACATAGACTTTCTAAACTTTAAAATGAGATGCTAACCTTTCAAACCTAGAAGTCTGTATTAACGATCTATTACAAAACTACTAAAGAGTAACCGAAATTCACAGTCAATCAAACTGCTTCTGCCACAAGGGAGAACTTATACTTAACAAGATTGGAAAACTAACTGCCCCTCTTTTCTAGTTCAGACAGCTGACCTTCCTTTAAAAAAATAAATAAACAAACACAGAGATCAGGTAACCCTAAAGGTAGTCCTACATGTCTTCAAAAACAGAAGGCAGACTTAGAAAATTTTCCACAGACTTATGAATTTTTTAAAAAAAGAGCCAAGCAATTTCACAGTAGATTTTATGTTGAATGATTTGTGTGTGTGGTTTCCTGTGATCACATTCTAATACTTTTGAAAGGTACCAAATCCTTACCTATGTTATCTGGAGTAACCTGTTTAACTGTAAGGCGTAACTGATAAGATGACCTGGCACTATACTCCTGACAGTAGTGGACAGCAGAGTTTACTATTTTAAAAACTAAACAAACCAACAGCATCACCACCACATAAATCTTCAGAGAGATTAATTTAGCACCCAAGAAGGTTGTGTTATAAGAGGCAGCACTACCTCCACTCCCCAGCTGCTGAGGAGACAGAAGAGCCAAAGGAAGTACATATAGAGCAGGGTGGCCTCTTGCCAGTGACCTCAGCATAGGGACCCACTTCATGAGGGGACTCTGTAAACCTACATCACTAAAAGGTTCATAAGGACTAGCTATGGATAGCCTGAAACAATGCCATCTCCCCCCATCCCCCCATCCTTAATTACTTCAACAATGTACTGGCTGGAGGGAGAGTAGAGAGGGTGACAGAGACACACACAGTACCTGTTGTTGAGAATTGTAGTCAAAAAGTCCCACAGTTGCTGCTGCTGAGTCCACAGGTACCTGCGTGCCTGAATAATCAAACTGAAGAGGCTCCATGCCCACATGTTCCATGGGGTCCAAGGGGACACTCTGGGACTCCATGTTGGAGAAATCCTCCACAGGCTTGGCACCATTGGTGCTGGTCAGCTGGGCTAAGCCCTCAGAACCATTCTGGTTTGGACCCAGAAGATCCACTTCATTAGCAGAGTTCGGGCAATTACCAGGGGTACGGCTAAACAGAGAAAGTAAAGGGCATTAAACCTTATTTTCAGCGGGGAGGGATACTACAGTAACCCAAGTTTAAGGACAATGTCCTCAGCATAGCTCATTATCAACAGTATTTAAAACTATTTCTATAAAGCCACCAGAGATACTTTACAGTGCTTACAGGGTTACATCATCTAAATTGATGCTGCTATTGCTGGCGATTCCATGTAACCCACCCCTTAAATTCACATTAATTGCTAATAATTTACACCCCTTCGCCAAGGGAACCGGGTTTGAGGAAAACTGAAATAAAGTGGAAAAATCACTGTCTATGGCATCCATGAAAACAGATTCCAAAATGCAGGTAGCAAAATATGCCCCACCAAAAAGCAATATCTGCTCTTTAAATATAGAGCCAATGGAAAAAGTCGGTTTCTCACTGATTCTAAAATGTTTTATGTTCCTGGCATATTTGTGAGGGAAAAAAGAAAATGAAAAAAGTTTTTACTTATCACTGGTATTACTGACTAACACTAAAACTAAGTCCCCTTCTATGAAACCAAAAGGAGTAGACAATTCCAAAGTAGGACAAGATAAACTCATTATCTGCGTGCCCCTGTTAAGGAGACAATTCTAAGAATTGAAAGTAATGTGAAGGTGTAATTTATCATCCAAACCAGGACATGCCTGAGAGAAAAAAAAAAAAAAAAGGGTGGGTCATCATCATTGATAATTATCGTGGGACACAAGGTTCTGGGTAACCCAGGATCTACCACTACCTTATATAAAAGGACTTGAGAATTATATGATCCCAAATCACACTAATATATAATATTATATTATATTATCAGGAGAGTGTAGCCGATAGCTACATTCAATGCCCTTCTCCACCTCCACACCCCCCACCCCCAAAAATTCTGTAGTCCAGTAACCAGTACATATTAAAGGTATTATCTGGTTCCTTCTCTTTCTTTCACTCACCCATACACACACACACACACACACACACACACTCACCACCACCACCACCACCGCCGCCGCCACCGCCACCGCCACCGCCACCGCCACCGCCAGCCCCCATTTAAATACAACAAAATACTGCTATACAGGCTGCTGGACATTCAAGGTAGAGGGGACACCTGACCTCATCTGAAAGACCTTAGTTAAGTACTTATTACCTTGTGCCTTAAATTTCTTCCAAAGACTGTAATTCAGGTTGGGCATGATAGCTCATGCCTGTAATCTCAACACTTTGGAAGCCCAATGCAGGCAGACCACTTGAGCTCAGGAGTTCACAACCAGCCTGGGCAACATGGTGAAACCTCATCGCTAACAAAAGATACAAAAATTAGCCGGCATGGTGGCGGGCGGCTGTAGTCCCAACTACTCGGGAGGCTGAGGTGGGAAGACTGCTTGAGCCCAGGAGGTAGGGGTTGCAGAGAGCCGATTTCGTGCCACTGCACTCCAGCCTGGGTAACAGAGTGAGACTCTGTCTCCAAAAAATAATAAAAATAATTTTTTAAAAATTGTAAGACTGCAATTATTTACACAATGCAAGATAACGATAATCATATTAGGAATACAAAACAACTGAGACTTGTCCTACAACAATGATGCAAATACATTTTCATTTTGACTTTGGCAGACATTAGAATAAGCGGGGGGGGGTGTGTGTGTGTGTGTGTGTGTGTGCGCGTGTGTGCGTGTGCGCGCATGCTCACACACACACGTTAGCTTTAGATTGATATTAAAATTACTCCAAAGTAAATTCTCTACCTGTACCATCACACTAGGGATTAAAAAAAATTCACTACCTGTACATAACTGGACAAGGATTTTTACAGATTTTTAAAGAAGAATACATGCCAATTGTGGAAGATAAATATACATTATTTTAATACTCTGTAAAGTAAGTTAACGCAAAAACCTGTAAAAATCAATCATGACCAAAGGTGGGATGAGAGGTATCTGCAGAAGACATATGATTAAGAACAAATCATTTAAGCTGCACTTCCGGTTCTTCAAAATGAGGACAATGATACCTGGTCCACCTACCTCAAAAGGAGCTCATGAGACAATGCACAAGTTCTCAAATGTTTTTCCCTCTAAACTACCAGAGGGATATAACATACTCCATTAGTAACCATAGCTCTCTAATACAGTGATTTGGGAGAAACTTAAGAAAGGTCCCAAGGCATCTATCCTAGGTGATTTTAATATTTGAGAATCACTGAAATAATCTTCTCTGGAATCTTTCTGCTAACTCTAGAGTTCTATGCAAATGCAAAATCTACCATTTTGGCAACGCTTCAAGCATTGACAAGTTTTTAGAAAATTCCACCTTACCAGTTAATTTACAATCTTTGTAGCATGGCCTACACTAGATTGGATTCTTAAGAAGAAAACATGAGGAGGGGAAGAAAATGAAAATCAAAGTAAAACTAAATCAAACAAAAACCCATAGCCCACATTCAAAAATCAGAAGTGTAAAACATACAAACCTAAAATCTTTGACGTCTGCATCAATCCCATTCTGCACTGGTAAACCATTGGTCTTGTCCATCACATCACCCTCCTCCTTCAAATCTCCTAGCTTATCTCCATCAAACGTACCCTTGTTCTTCTTTTCACCTTTGTCGTTTTCATCACTGTCTGCATCCCTTGGGCCCTGTTTAAAAAATAGCTTCAGCTTCACTAATCATCATCAACTAATAATAATGGGCAACCGTTGTAGGCACCAGACTACACTAGATGCTACTCAGAACAGGAGAGTGTTGTGCCCTTTCAGACATTACAATCTAATTAACAAACAACACAGAGGCAGGAACACTGCAGAAGGTCTTGCCAAATGGGGGAGACAAACATACATTTATGTTACAGATTTCAGAACAGTCTTACTATACCCAATGTTCCACCAACCCACTTTCTTCTTTCCTTTTTTTGATTCCTACCCAAAACCCAGCCACAACTTTGTAGCTCTTGGTCAAGTTCTCTACTCTCGAACCTAACTTTATATAATGGCATGACTCTTAATAAGTCCCAGGTACGATAGTAAATAGTACAGGAAAAAAACTGTCAAGCCTGTATAAAGAAGTTTATACTTCTCCACTGAGCTATGTAAATTCCTCCCTTACTTCCAAATATTGAGCCAAGTGTGGTCTGACATCATTCCAACTCAATTATTCTGTACCTGATCTTGGGATCTTTGCCCTGCCAATCTGCATTACCTCCCAGCTCTACCCTATAAGCCTCACAGGTTATGCATCAACAATTCATTGATGACGCTTAAATTTGCTTAATGCCTCAAATACAAGTTGATTCTAACTATGAGATTCTTTCATCAAAAGTATTCTAATAACTATCTTCTACCATCTACTGGTAACAAAGATTATTCATCAGATCTAAGTGGAAGCATGTTAAACTGAAGCATTTGAAGCAACAGAATTTCTCTCTGAAGTGTTTCAAACTACAAAGCTTAAAATGCTGGGCCTAAAATAATTTACCTGGTGCCAGACATGCCATGTTTATGTCCTGCCTTCTAAGGAAATTAAATCTATCTCCTCTTACCAACATCCCAAGTTAAGCCCTGGACACATAAAGCCAATGTACCTTGATTTCCAAAAGGAAAAGATTTGGTATAGTGAATTGACATAGTATATAGAGATTGGCAGAACATTACACCAAAGGGTTAAGGGTTTAACCTTTGGTTTTGTAAAACTAGAGGAAGGCAGCCTTGCTTTCCCCCACCACTGACTCCTGGTTTAAGGAAGAGAAATGTACATGGACCAAATTAAAGTTCCTGGTACAAGGCAAGATCCACTCAATAAAAGATGAGAGCGGCTGCAAAGCATTTCCAGTCACCAAAACCAAATGTCAATGGAGAGAAATCAACAATGGAGGACACAGCAGCAGACACTCGGTTATGAATAGACTGACTATGGATGGGCCTGTATAGGCAAAACCAACAGATGCTCTCAGAGAAGTTCTTAAGAGATCACTGGCCCAGAAAGGCTGACATTCTTAAACCTTTCAACTAGTACTTCAGAGCCCATTTTACTTCTAAAGTTATTCTCTGTTCAAATATGATACAGAAAAAGATAATATAAAAAAGGAACAAATATGACAAGGAATTGAGAAAGGATATACAACTTAGCTTCATGTGGCATCAAGACAGTAAATCACAGCTTTGGCAGCCATTGAGATGTGCCTTTCAGAATAGAATCTTTAAAGTATGTGGCTGTTATTGACTCAAAAGAACTGAATGACAGACAATTACGTACCACATTGAGATTCCCCAAAGCAGAGATGGGAATATGACAGGGTTCTAAAGGTAAAAAGATCTTTTAAAATATCCAAAGGCAATAGGTTCCTCCATACTGCAAAGGCAAAACTGATTAAAAGTGTGTATTCATTTTTATACCTCTAGCACTGACTACAGTGCCTGACATAAGTTCAATAAATATGATAAAAAATATTAAAAGAAACAAAAAATCCTGCAAAACTGAACTGTTAAAATAAGAATGATCTTCCTGTTGTCTTTATTATCATTAAGTAAGAGTCCAGGAGGTGGTAATATGATCCAGATGACAACTCTGCCTGAATCAGAAACCATTTATGTCAACAGCAAAAAAATACTACAAGAATCATCCACTGTCACGACTAAGTAATCTTCTTCCACAAGTCTACAAATCAAATCACTGGCTCAGAAGAAACAGTTCACCTCCAACTGCTCAAAAGGAGTTCAAAACGTCTACAGGCAAAAATGGAAAGAAAGGACCAAGGCGTGGTGGCTCACGCCTGTAATCCCAGCACTTTGGAAGGCCAAGGTAGGTGGATCACTTTAGGTCAGACCAGCCTGGAGTTCGAGACCAGCCTAGCCAACTTAGCAGAAACCCCGTCTCTACTAAAAATACAAAAAGCAGGCGGGCATGGTGGCGGGCGCTCATAATTCCAGCTACTCGGGAGGCTGAGATGGGAAAATAACTGGAACCCAGAGGGTGGGGGTTGCAGTGAGCCGAGATTGTCCCATTGCACTCCAGCCTGGGCAACAAGAGGAAAATTCTGTCTCAAA
>NW_022437002.1:3047098-3060277 GCF_009761245.1 Sapajus apella
TGTGTGTGTGTGTGTGTGTGTGTGTGTGTGTGTGTGTGTGTGTGTGTGTGTGTGTGTGTGTGTGTGTGTGTGTGTGTCTGTGTGTGTGTGTCTGTGTGTGTGTCTGTGTGTTGTTTTTTCTTTTTGAGATGGCGTCTTGCTCTGTCGCCCAGACTGGAGTACAGTGGCATGATCTCAGCTCACTGAAACCTCTGCCTCCCAGATTCAAGTGATTCTCCTGCCTCAGCCTCCCCAGTAGCTGGAATTAAAGGCACATCTTGACCACTAAGTTGTGTTCTCAGCCACTAATTTACATTCTAAACTATACTCCCACAGGCTACATTTTCAAATATTTCCCTGCAATCAGCTGCATTTTACCAATATCATACAGGTCATTCCTACAGAATACCTGGATTTCTACTTTGAATAAGCTATTGATACCTAACCAAAATAGTGTTTCTCTCTAGAGGGTGGGGGACCCAAGAGAGGCTTTCAATTCTTGATCTGGATGGCTGTTATATAGGTGTTTTCATTTTGCAGAAACTCAAGAAGATTAACATTTATGGCTTGTACACATCTCTGAACATAGGTCATATGTGAACAGAAAGTTTACTTAAGGAAAAAAACTCAAGAAATCAACAATAGCCCTCCATAAAAATGGTTGGCAAAAGTCTGACTTTTGAATAAAAACAGAAGTACAAATGGGAAGCCGTTCTGTCAAAAGTCTGCTATTAAGAGATCGTAGGAGCTGCACAAGGCGGCTCATGCCTATAATCCTAGCACTTTGGGGAGGCAGAATCGGGAAAGTTGTCGGTTGAGGCCTAGAGTTCAAGGCCAGCCTGGGCAACACAGAGAGGACGCCATCTCTACAAAAATTGTTTAAAAAAAAAAAAAAATTAGCTGGGCGAGGTGGCATGAGCCTGTAGTCCTTGCTATTCAGGAGGCTGGAGCAGGAAGACCACTTGAGCTCGGGGGATCAAAGCTGCAGTGAGCTATGATCTGTCAATGCACCCAGTCTGGGACAGGGTGAGACCCTATCTTTATTTAATTAATAGACAGCAGTATCAGGTTCAAGATCCTTAAAATGGTCTCTTAAAAACATGAAGACCCTAAAGACAATAGAAGCAAGGTATAAATGGGCTAAGTTTTATGAGAATTTTAACACTTTTGAAAAATATTTAAGATAAACTATTCATAGCTATGTGATTTTTTTTTCACCCTGACTGGAATACAGTGGTGCAATGATAACTCACTGCAGCCTTGACCTCCAGGGCTCATGCAATCCTCCCACCTTAGCCTCCCAAGCAGCTGTGACTACAGGTGCACACACCATGCCTGGCTGATCTTTCTGTTTTTTGTAGAGATGGGGGTCTCACTATGTTTCACAGGCTAGTTTCAAACTCCTAGCTTCAAGCAATCCTCCTGCCTCAATTTCTCAAAGCTCTGGGATTGTAAGTATGAGCCATAACACCTAGTCCAATCTTTTAAAAAGTACAAAAACAAAAAAGTACAGAACCAGGGTGTACAGAACCTACACTCTTATCTCAACTGCTAACACTTACTGGTCACAGGACTTTGGACAGGTCATATAATCTCTGAGACTCTGTTTATTCATCTATAAAACAGAGAATTTTGTTTAAAGCAGAATTATGAACAACAATGAAATAATACATGTGTAAAAGTTTTATAAAGATAGGCCATTTTACACAAATGTAATATAATATCAGTAATAAAGAGACACACTGAGATGGTATTTCTTATGTAACACTATATATGGCATCAAGAATAAAAATCTTAAAAAACCCAATTAAACAGTTTAAATCTTAAATTCAAGTATGTAGCCAATATGGCCCTCCCAGGGGCACTGTCATTTTCATAAAGCAGTGTTTCTATGGTTAGGGTTAATCATCGCAATCTTTTTCAAACTCATAGGTGGCTGGGCCCACTCTCTGCACCAGAGATTGATTTGATTGGTCTGTAGAGGTTCCTGCAAATGTTGTAAAAATCTTCTCCTCAAATAGCTCTGATAAGTATCCACAATTGAGAACCAATGTCATGAAATCCAACATAAGCATCAGAAAGGCATGGTTTGCGATTTGCTTTTTTTTTGTTGTTGTTACATATTATCTAGTACATATAGTACTGGAAAAGTCTATTAGCTAAATGAATAAATGAAAAAGGCTTAACAGCAACTTTTAATTATGAACTTTCCTTAGCTGAAGGTTAACCCAAAGCTACAGTGCTCAAATGCAAACTTCAGTGAAATGCTCAAATTGCAAGTGGCCAAGCCCAATCAAAATCTCAAGAGCGCGACCAAGATGGCTGCTGAGAAATCCCAGATCTACACAGAGGTAGAGAAACTGCTAAATATCAAAGAACTGGGTGAGAAGCAGATGTAGGTAGAACAACTATATGATGTTGAGATCAGAATCCATGAACCTAAGACTCAGCTTCCTCCAAAAACTCACATAAAGGGAGGAATACTTTCTAATGTATCTATTACTTCTGAATGAAGTCAGAAGATTTCAAATCTAATTAACTTCTCTTACTGCAATGATCTTAAAACAAAGCTTCACACAGCAGAAGTCATATTTAATGGGATTAGTCATTTTCCTCCCTTCTTTCTACAAAGGAGTATTTCATATCTGCTTCACACACTGAGTCCAAAAACTATAACAATGTTAACTAAAATATTGGTTTCTCCTGCACACACTTATCGATTTTCACAAAATGCCAAATAGCTGAAATGGCTAATTCCTCTAAAGTGCAACCACGACAAGCTCTGCTGGTAGTTTAAAATTTCAAATATAAATTAGCTGGGTGTGGTGGCACACACCTGTAGTCCCAGCTACTGGGGAGAATGAGGCACAAGAATTACCTGAACCCAGGAAGCAGAAGCTGCAGTGAGCTGAGATCGAAACCTTGCGTTCCAGCCTAGGTGACAGAAAGAGACTGTCTCCAAAAACATTTTTTTTTCAAATATTAAAAATTATAAGTTTAAAACTGGTAGCCATGAGAAATACTTCTTAATTTAACATATTAAATGTGATCCTTTTTTGAAGATTCAACTCATAAACACAGCTAGTATGGCACAGTAGAAAGCAATATAGTTAAGAACTGAAATTAGAACAAAGTTTGACTTCAGACCCCACTTTCCCTCTAAGACTCATTTTTCTTATCTATAAATTAATAGAGACAATAGTATCTACCTCAAAGGGTTGTTCCAAGGACTAAATAAGGAAATTCATGAAAGTACAATTGTCTTTTTAAAAAAAATAGTTTATCTAATTTTCACATTTTTTCCCCACTGCCTTTTTCACAGTACCCTCACTAGCTCTCCTCACCAAGGCTTAAAAATTGCTAGACATACTATGTTTTCCCCCCAGGAAATTTTCAAGGCTCTAATCATTAGACTCTTTGTCCAACTGAGTTTTCTGAGATATTTGTATGGAATTGAGCCACGAACAACTACTACATTTCATTAAATCTGAGACACCATAAATTATAAGAAATACCATCTCCAGTAATACGGTCAGTTATTGGAAAAAAAGAAAAACCATCATTTTACGTGCCACTAAGAAGAAAATGTTGGCTACTAAACTATGACACACTATCATTTGAAAGGTGCATCCCAATTTCAAAATGAATAAAAGTGGGAAAGTGTGGTAGAACATAGTCTGTAGCAGGTACTGTGTATATAATCATTGCCCAGTTCCTGATGTACAGAATGTGAGAGTGCTCCCCTCTGCTACAGTAACCTCCAGGTTCAAAAGGAAAAAGAAAATACACCTTAAACATGGTGAATGGTGCTTGTTTTTATTACAGAGACGAAGACCCAGAGAAAGAAGATTTTCTAAAAGTTTTTTTCAAGTTATCTAGTCAGTATCTAAAAGCTTGGCACTGCAGAGCAGAGCATGTAAACTTCTTGCTTTAGGGAAGCAAAAATATAAAGGGGTTCTAGCCTGTAGGTAAGTTTCTAATAGACTCCTAATGATTTAGTCTTCTAAGGAAATCATATTTGACAGCAGTGCTTATCAAACTTTAATGTGCATACAAATCGTCTGGGGAGTCTTGTCAAAATTCAGGTTTTGATTCGTTCGCTGAGGTATGATCTGAGATTCTGTGTTTCTGATAAGCTCCCAGGTGATGCTAACGCTGTTGGCCCACTGACTTGGAGTAGTAAGACTTTTAGCCGGGCGCAGTGGCCCACGCCTGTAATCCCAGCACTTTGGGAGGCTGAGGTGGGCGGATGATGAGGTCAAGAGATGGAGACCATCCTGGCCAACATGGTGAAACCTTGTCTCTACTAAAAAATACAAAAATTAGCTGGGCGTGGTGGTGCGCGCCACTACACTCCAGCCTGGTGGCTGGCGACAGAGGCAGACTCTGTCTAAAAAAAAAAAAAGACTTTTAATGTTTACAAAGCATTTTCATATATGCTACCTAGCCATGTGAATTAGACTTTGTTGAGTTTTGATTATCCCCATTTTTGAAGATGAATTAAGGTCCATTTGAAACTCAAACCCCTGACTTTTATCTGTATCACATTGTATGGAAGTTTTCAAACAAAACCTATGAAAGTAACCTAGCACTGGTTACCTAAAATAAATACAGTGAAACCTAGAATAGCAAGTCATCAAGTTTCACGACCCAAATGGATGTATACTACGAATGTGTATACATTCTCTAGACCAAAAACCAGATACTCCCAACAGAACAAACAGAAAGACCATCCCAAGATATTATTTCTAAAGAATCTTTCTTCTGTGAGGTTAAGGTGGTCATTACCCTAACTGAAGTTTAGAGTGGTCTTTTCGTTTCCCTGCACACCATAAACCAGCGAGGTAGAAATCATGATCTACTTTTTGGCTGGCTAGGCTTTCACCTATTTGAAAAAGATCAGCTGGTATTCCAGACATCTAGGTCTTTAGATAGCAATCTCACCCATGGGCCTAAAAATACAGTAATTACATCTGATTTTGTAACCACCCTGAACCATGGGGCCGGCACCTGTTCTACTCCAAGAATAAATAAAATAAAGGATACAAAAAAAAAAAGATTTTTCTGATATTTTGAGTTCTCCTATTATTCTGAAAACTGACCTCCTAAAGTTTGAGATTCCTATGTGGAATACTACCAAAAATGTACAGCAAATGCTAAGAACAAAATATGGTTGTCAGATTCTTGTTGGCCTGAAAGTATTATTAGCACAGAAGCCAAAACCACTAAACTGAGACCATTTGTACAATCAGAATGGATTCAAGCTAGACAAAGTACTAAACAGCCTTCAATGTAGCTGTAACCTGGAAACTTCACTGAAAATGGTAAACCACTATACAGATTTATTTTAGCTCTCAATCACCTTTACCTGAAAAGTTAGTCTTCATTATCTGTTGCCAGTGTGTGAGAAGAGTGCCTTCTTAGTCAGGTCTTCTTCTAGGCCTGCTTTAAGGTCTACAATCACTATACCATCAGAGATGGTGTTTTCGGCTCTCAGAGTTAAAGTGAGGCTTCCTGGAGTTAATGTTGATATAGCTACCCCAAAAGTAAAAATACTTGGATGCCCTGACCCCATATATGACCAAGTACCATGCCTTTATAACAATTATCTACAAGAAGCAGATACCCTATGTTCCTGGTTCTCTGATTTCAACACTTTAAATGACAGACTAGATTTTAAAAAGAAAAGGCTCACTTTCCTCAAGAAGAGGCATGCATACTATGACAACCATAAAGTGATTCAGGCTTCCACAAAAAGAGCTTTGGTCAGATGTCATCCTGACAAAGAGGCAGAGAAATGCCAGGTTATGTGTAAGATTAAGAGGATACAACCATAAACCTGATAACAAGTTCACTGGCCAAGCGCAGTGGCTCACACCTGTAATCCCAGCACTTTGGGAGGCCAAGCCAGGCAAATCATCTAAGGTCAGGAGTCTGAGACCAAACTGGCCAACATGCTGAAACCCTGTCTCTACTAAAAATACAAAAATTAGCCAGGCATCATGGCAGGCGCCTGTAATCCCAGCTACTGGGGAGGCTGAGGCAGGAGAATCGCTTGAACCCGTGAGGTGGAGGTTGCAAAGAGCCAAGATCGTGCCATTGCACTCCAGCCTAGGTGACGAGCAAAACTCCATCTCAATAATAATAATCATAATAATTGGTTCACTAAGCCACAGGTCTCCAACCACCATAAGACTGTATATGCCAACAAATGGCTTGATGTCACCAGACCAGTCCTCTTGTATCACTCTATTGATGCAACCTAAGTTAAACTATGGGATAATATTCCATTATCCACGATCTTCCTTCTAAAAGAAGCTGGAACACAGATTTGGAGAATTTTCATTTATTTTTATGCATACCTCAGAAGCTCAGTAAATTATCTTGATAGCTAGAGTCCAATCTTCTGACCCCATCAATCTAGTCAGAGGTCTTCCCTCTTCTAGTCACAACTCTTTTGTAAAAGAGCTAAATCACCAGTTTCCCAGGACAACTAAGGTAGTGAATCCAAATGATACAGCTTTTGTCATCAAAATAACTGTCTAACGAGGTGATTAAAAAAGAAAAAATAAAGAGAAAAATAAGGAGCAAAGTGATTCAATCCCACCATGTATCTTTCTCCTAATTCCAACTATTTTTCTGCTTCCTACAAGCTTCACAGTAATGCAGGCATATGCCTCCTGGTTAGTGCCCAAGAATTAAAAACTGATCACACACATGACAGAGAATTCACAGCTAGAGTCACAGGTTTCAGTTCACCACACTAGCAACCTACTGACGCACAACACTAATTTCTGCAGAGGAATCTGTGCTCATAAGATGAAGAAAGAGAGAAGACAAAAAAAAAAAAAAAAAAAAAAAAAAGAGGTGAGCTGGGGATAGAGTGAAAAAGGAGAAGTAACTCCATTCTTTCCATGAGATAATAGGCAAATGATCACTTAGCCTGAGCCCATTCCTCACAACCAAAAGGTAGATCTTGTTCTTCCCAAGCAACCCCTTGGGAAGGTTCAAATAAAAGAGGCCATCTCCTATCTGATTCACAAGCTACTAAACCTGACCTAGGTCTCTGCAGGGTCAAAACACCCCAAAGCAATCAGGTCAGCTTTAGAATAGCTAGTACTTAAGAACTGTACTTGACACTTGAGGAAGCTGCATCAAAAATAAACTACTGTTACTCTAACAAAATTTAACCTGGAATAGGGAAAACAGGACCAAGCCTCTGATACCCAGTAAAAGATGTATGACACTAAGAAGTACTGAGCAACAAATGCTATTAAAGAAAGATAGTTATAATTATTAATATACTTTGTGGGAAAGAACCTTCTCTCCCACAAGTTATAATAAAATCTCTTAAATGACTGCTATCAGGTAGTATTAGCCCAAAATGACTTCAGGGAGAAATGACTTTGAAAAAGTACAAAACAAGTTAGACAAGAGAAAGGGAGGGAAGATAGATTCATGTGCCTTTCATGGTCTTCCTATCTGTGACTTGGAATATGACAACAGTCATAGAATACAAAATGAGGAAGACTAAAATAGAAATACATCATCTTAAGCCTTCTTGATCCAGAAAGTTAATGATAAAGAAAGAAATCATTCTGAGAAAGGCTGTCACAGATGCTTATGGAAAAATGCTAACAACTTGAAAGAGGCTATAGACACAGAGACTTAACTTACTACAGTTTAGCATCAGAGAGGTCAGTGACAATGAATCCAAAAAATCCAGAAGAAAGAATTAACAGAATCTCTAATTTCTTGACAGGCCAGGTGTGAGAAATAAAGCTGTTCAAGGAGGGCCAAAGAGGATTCTATAATTAAATCACAGCTAACAAAACAAGAAGAGCCCTATAATCTGATCCATATTAAGGTTTCTCGAGTACTGGCAAATCACTGATCTCAAATCTGGAATTCCCTGTTAACAACCCAGCATCCGCTTTCTTTTTTTACTTCCTTCCCAACCCCTTTTTGTTTTTATTTTAAAGTAAAAATGGTGTTTTCTGATAGACCAATGAACTTTGATCTAGATTTCAGTTCTTATCTCACATTACTATCAATGTGTCCGCCCAAAACATTATTACTTTAGTTTTTAAAAGTTTAGTTTACATCTCCTAGTATGTTTGCTGAGTTCTATTTACAACGAACATATCTGAAAATACCCTGTAATTAGTGCTGTCAAGGAAACTAAACAGGCATGTTTTGCTTTAGGGTAAAAAAGATAGATAGATAGATAGAGAGAGATAGAGAGAGATAGAGATAGGAACAAGTTCCTCAAGCCAACTTACAAATCCTCCTTTTCTTAGACAGGAATCGCCCGGGGATGAGCTCAACACATACTCCACCATGCTAACGCCTAGTCCCCCACTCTCCGATCGTGGGGACAGTACAGAATTGACCTCACTGTTCACATGGAAACTCTGACCAGGTCTTCTCTGCACCATGATTGGCTGGGAAACTGAATGATCTACAAAAAAGATACACAAGCATGATACAGTGCAGCCAGAGGCTCAAACAAATTATGAGTGATGTCTCATGGATAAACCAATGGAATCAGGAAACTTGCCATGGTCAGTTGAGCCAAAACCTCCTATTGTGTCTTTCACTGTATGATATTCAACATAAGCTAAGGAAATGGAACACACCCCTCATTTATCCAGGATAGCAGAAGAATACAACCGTTTATCTAGCTTATCTGGTTTGTCTAGCTAGGTGGATAAAATGTTTACCCCTTTATATGTAAAAGGATTTCTTTTTAATCTATTTTATTGATAATATTACTAAAACAAAATACAATTTTACTGCCCTTTTTAAAAATAACAATATAATTTGTTCTTTTCTGATAATTCACTGTCATCATGAGGTTCCATGCTTACATTGTGCTGTAACATACCACACTGGCTTTTGGGTTTTCTGTCTCCTTCCTCCCTAACACCTGTCACTTTTTCTGCTGTCAGTGTGTCTGCCTCTGTAAGTTCTCCCCATCCCTCTTCAGGGGTAGTCTGCCAGAAGAATGTCCATGCCCAGTGACTTGATTTGGTCCCAATCACATTTAAAGATCGATCATTCTATACACAGTACACAAGGGCAAGGGGAAAAAAAGAAACATGAACTTCAAATGGCAGGTGTGGATTTTCTAATTCCAAGTATGCTGACAGCAGTACAGAACAAAACATTATAGCTGAAAGTATGGTCATTTCAAATAAGACCATTCCCCTGTGGCTAGCACTTCAGAAAATATTGAAGATTTGATTTTGTGTTAATTACGTTTTAATAAATTACATCATATAAAGCTCCTTAATGGCAATTACACTACAGGAGAGGACACTGCTTGACATGCTTATGTCACTGATGTAAAAGTCATGACTTGCCAATTGCTGAGGAAAGGAGCTCTAAGACAGGCATAAATCACAGTACAGATGCTAGATCTAGATTACCTGATGTTCCCCAGGCACTGTCTCGCCATTGATCACCCAGGAATATTCCTTTTGGTCCATCTTTGCTGGATTCATCTGTTTCCCAAAACTTTTTACCTGGCAAGAGCTGCTGCAAATTAAAAATAATAGATGCTTTTAAAGAATTCATAAAGGATGAAAGTACAGCAGTCAACACTTTCTTTTAGACAAGGGTACTGAAGATGCTCACGTGCCCTGAAGGTCTTTAATTAATGTGTTCTGACTACACAACTGTGGTCAGAGAACTACTATATATTTGGTAAAAGTCACAGAGAGGCCTAAGGCAAGGCGGGGGGTGGGGATGGGGACACTGATCTAACTATCCAATACAAGCTCAACTTAAATCTAGAATTATTCACTTAACCAATGTCAAGATTTTTAAGGAGGAGGGAAGGGAACTAATAATGACCCCATTAGCTAACTGCTAAGTGGACTCTTACTGAAAAAGAATACCTACAACTACTAAAACACTTCTCTCTATATGTGTACTAACTACCAAAGTTACTCAAGGTGGAGCATAAACCCAGCTATGAACCTCAGCTATGGAATGCCAGAGGCAAAACTCATTTCTTTTATACATAGAGATTCCATTAACCAAAACACTTCCCAACCACAACTTTAACCTATTCCAAGATTTTGAAAGGACAGAAAAGCTATTCCTTCAGTACTGAAAGGGGAAAAAAAAATCCCCTAACCTCCATTAATTTTTTTAACAATACTTGGTAATACCCTTATAACTTCACAAATCATTCCATGCTTCAGAGAAATCAGGGATCACTGGCCCTAAGCCAACATGAGAAGTTTATACTAGCTTCAATTAAAAAATGCAAAGTACCCTTCAAGCAAGACACAGTACAGTTTCGCACAAGATCAAAGCACTAGTGACCAGGCTTACAAAGTAAAATTCCACAGAACTCCATCATTCTTGGTTCTGGTCGTCAGCTTTACTCACTAAAATGCCTCCGCTTATTTCCTCTCATCATGTTTTCAGCTGCTATTACACAGTAAACTAAGAAGTCTGAGATACTATTTAACCACCATTTTTGGGCACAAAAATATCTGGAGAGTTGAATCTCTCAGAGGAACACAATAAAAAACCAGAAAGCACAAAACATTTCCTCTCCTTAACAATAAAGGTTTAACCATTCCCATTTAACCCATAACCCAATAATAATGGGAAAATATTTATACTCTGCTTTCACTAAAATAAATCTCCACTTCCCAAATCTAATTTCTGGGTCAGTAGGCATAACTTTCATCTACCTGTAAGAGGCTCTATAATCTGTCTCAGGGACATAGGTTACTGCCTGAACCAAAGCAGTTTCCCATATACTTTGCTCTTCAGGACCTAATATATTGTTTACTAATTAAACAGGATCAGGACAAAAACACATTTTGGTCTGGCATTTAATTGCACAGATACTTAAGTTTCCTTGAAGATGAAGAGTTGTAAGTAGTAGTCTTCCTGGTATATTGCTTGCTACCTTAAGGGCACTTGGGGGAGGGCCGGAATCAGGGTAATATGGGAAAAAGCCTAGCAATGCTAAGCATGAAAGTCGGGAAGCACTGAACTGAACAACTTTGAAGTGCCCTAAGAAATCTTACTGAATCGCCCTGGGCCTCATTCTCTTTTTATTGATGAAGGAAATATCGTTCAAGTTGCTGTGATGATTAGAAATATTGTTGATGAGTGCCTAGCACAATAGGTTCTCAATAAATTTATTCAAAAAAATCACATCTAGGCAAAATAGCTGTCAAATCAGGTCACAGAGGGGATACTGAAAATTAATGTAAACTATGCAAAGGACAATTCAAGAATTTTTAAACTTATTTTTCTCCTTTTGGTCTCAAAAATCTCCTGTCTGAAGATTACAAATAAAATTTCTTTCCCATTGGTTGTACCCTTCCTTCAACTAAAACTCTGATTTTTTTCTCTTGTACTTTGTGGAAAGCAAGAACAACTACTCTTTTGCATTCCAGAAGAAAGAATGTCACCACAGGAGGGCCTCACTTGTTTCATGCTCCACATAATAGTGCAAAGAGCGCCAAAGTGATCAAAATCATTCTTGTCCTTTAAATTTTTTAATTAAGAGTTCATTCTTTACAAAAACTTGTAAATCTTGAGTTTTAAATAAACTCAAGGAACAGGGCCCCGTGTGGTGGCTCAATCCTGTAATCCCAGCACTTTGGGAGGCCGAGGCAGGCGGATCACCTGAGGTCAGGAGTTCCAGATTAGCCTGGCCAAGATGGTGAGACCCTGTCTCTACTAAAAAGCACAAAAATTAGCTGGGTGTGGTAGTGAACACCTGAGTCTCAGGTACTCAGGAGGCTAAGGCACAAGAATCACTTGAACCAGGAAGGCAGAGGTTGCAGTGATCATACCACCACACTCCATGATGGGTGACAGAGTGAGACTCTGTATCCGGGAAAAAAAAAAATCCTCAAGGAATAGTTTCCAAAAGTACCAGCCTCCATATGCAAATATAGTCTTGTCCATAATTTGTAAAATTGCTTAGAGAAAGCAGCAGCCTTTCAGCTCAAAGCTTCAAAACTCAGTTCTGGGATCCTCTCGCCTTTCATGATAGTGTACCAGGTTTTCATAATGTGAAAAGCAGGTGAACGAATAAATAAGCAAGGCTATTTTCTGAGTAAATTCTCTCAAAAGGAAACAAATAATACAGCAAACATGAAGCAAAGTGCTTTGAGGTTGGTGCAAAAGCAATTGCAGTTTTTGCCACTATGGCAAAGAAAGAAGAAAGCAAAAGACTAAACCAAGGTGCTTGGGCAAAGACAGAAGCAAAATTAGTAAAGCTCTTAAGTCTCTGGATCTACTTAGTTTTTCTCCCTTTCCTCCAAAATATATGCATCTACATTTAACTGCTCAGTTAGCGGCATCTGAAACGACTCTTAATGATCTTCACTTACAAGTATTCATGCCCAATGTAATCCCCTTCCCCTGACTGTGGGCTAGACCTATAACATGCCTCTAAGAAATAAAGTAAGGCAAGTCATGGGATGTTACTTTCAAGACGTTAAAAAGCTGTGATTTCCATCTTGCTTGTCCTCTTGTATCTATTGCCCTGATTGCTTATTCTGATGATGACTGCTGCTATGTTATGAGCTGCCCCATACAGAGGCCACATGAAGCCAAGAGACATCTCTGGACAACAGCTACACATACAAAGCTTCCCACTGAACTGTGCCTCTGCCCTGAATCATTTAAACCCAATTAAGAACTGAGGTCCTCGGTCCAACAACCTATGAGGAATGGATCCTGACATCAACCACGAGAGTGAGCTTGGAAACATACCTTTCCCCAATCAAGCTTTGAGACGCATGTAGCCACAGTTGAAATCATGACTGCAGCTTATGAAGGACCCTGAAGCAGACGACTCAGCAAAGCCATGCATGGGTTCCTGACCTATAGAAACTGTGAGGCTTAAACAACTGTCTTGTTTTAGGCAGGGCATGGCGGCTTATATCTGTAATCCCAGTACTTTGTAAGGCTGAGGCCCGAAGTCTAAGACTAGCCTCAGCAACAAACACAGCAAGACTTTAGCTTTACAAAGACTTTTTAAAAATTAGTCAGCAGTGGTGGCACACACATGTAGTCCCAGCTACTTAGAAGGTTGGGGTGGGAGGAATGCATGAGCCCAGAAGTTTGAAGCTGCAGTGAACTATGATTGCACTATTACACTCCTGACACACACACACACACACACACACACACACACACACACACACACACACA
>NW_022437002.1:3060287-3081743 GCF_009761245.1 Sapajus apella
ACACACACACACACACACACACACACACACACACACCCTCTCTGTTGTTTTAAGCCACTAAATTTTAGAGTGATTTGTTAAGCAGCAATAACTAACAATGTTGTGAATATGTGGAAGTGTTTTTTATATATTTGAAACACTTAAGAGTTTGGTTTCAAAAAACACTTCTTGTTCCATTTCTAATATTTAAATGTAAGTGATGAAAGTAAAATCTTTTTGAATTTGGAAAAAAGTAATTACCTCTGTTCCACTGCATGTTTTCCCCAAATCTGTCTTATAGCCCCTGTATTTAAAAAAGGCTGATTTTAACTCAGCAAAATTAATCAATTTAGACATGTTGAGCCTACTGACAAGTAACAGCAATCACTTGTATTCAAAGATACCTAACTGTTCAAAATTTACCTAACTGTTCAAATGTGATCATATTAAAAGGAGTTAGAAACTACTGAATTATAAAACCAAGTGATAATGTGTTATCCAAGTACAATTTCAAATTCAACAATAATCCCTCTGGAGGTAACAGCATCCACATCATCAGGTAAAATATCGTGGTTTGCCAACCCACTGACATAAATACCAGCAGCTACCAAATCTTCACTTAACACATAATCACCAAAAATGTAAATGCATCCAGCCTAGGGAAACATAGTTCCTATCCACCCCATCAAGAATTTGGAAACAAAGACTGGTTTTTTTGACAAGGCGAAAAGCAGCAGATCACAGAAGAGATGCACAAAGTTTGTTTTAAAGAATGATTTGGCAGTAAGAGGATTAAACGATTTGACAATTCCAAAAGAAGATAACAGGAATTAGGAACTGGTCCAACAAAAGCAAAGGAGCCCCACGGAGTCAGATGTAGCCAGTATTATCCAGTTGAGACATTTAAGGGCAGGGCACCCGATGCACAAAGAAGCCTATCCTTATCAAAGCAATTAATGCATCTGGTTAGATAGTAGCTTAGTTACAGGAGACACTAAAAACGCCCAAGTAATCTCCCTGGCTCCAAGCTACCTTCTTAGAGGAACCGGCTTCCCCATATAGCCAACCATGCTAATCACCAAACACAGCTATCCTTGTCCATCTAAGAGTTGTTTTGCTCCTTTAAAAAAAAAAAAAATCAGTAGACTGCATTTTGGTTTTCATACATTAGTCTCTTGTTGTCCTGGTTAGCGTGGGGTCAATATCATAACCCAATCATCTGAATTAGTAATGAAAGTCCATTTCAAGATCTAGGAATGGGGAACCAAGACCTGGGGAGTCCTATCAACCCCAGCAATACAATAAATAGACCTTGCGTTCCTCCTTGTAGTGTCACATCAAGGGGGATTCCTAACTGCCCCACCAATAGTGTCCGCTCTCAAATCTCTGGGAAAAATACATACACGTACACTATTTATCCCATCCTGAATCCTAAGTTTATAAAAGAAAAAAACTTAACGAAAAGTTAAAAAAAAAAAAAAAAACTCAGTAAGCTTATTCATGAGACTTCTGGAAACAAAATAGAAGTCAAGCACTGGTTTACAAGCAATTTTAGCCACTTGAGAAACTTTTAAATTTTGTCTGGAAACACCTTTTTTCCTTTCCATCTAACAAAAAAAGGACAATACACAAAGCCACACTTAAGAATCAATGTCATAAACCCCTACCAAGAGGAACCCTTAAAACACATTAAGACAATAAAAAATGGAGAATATCAAGAAACTCTAGGCTTCTTATTTTAAAACAGTGATAAAGACCCATGAATGCTCTGAAATCCCTTTATTTTAAACTAGTTTTAAATTCCAGCTATGTGAATTTTATCCTCTTCTGCCTTAGTTTTCTCACCTACGAAATGACCTATTGTATACAACGAAAGAAATAACACATGTAATGACATAATACAATGCTGAAACAGTAACCAAAAAGTCAGCTACTATCCTTCTTTGAAAGAGCAAAGTAGCAGCCAACAGACATCACAATACTACCGCTTTGTCAATGACATGCTCCTGTGTACTTAACTATAAGAAACTATAAGGCAGAGTAATCGTGGCCTCACCTAGGCCATGTCAGTCCAAATCTCATTACATTAACTGCCCCAACAAAACAACACTACAAGAACCATGATTATGGCTTTTCGGGAACTGCAAAGAGGCAAGACAATTATTGCCTGGATTTGTTTGACCATACCACCACTAATACTTGAATAGGGATTTAACAATGAGGTTTACTGATGATCTCAACAGTAAATGGGCTCTCCAGCAACTCCTCTGTACGCAAAAGGAATAAAATATTAGGTAACTGTTTACACACTCAAATACGCAGAGCACACGGAGGCTGCACAGAGCATCTCTCAGAACAGAAACTGAGCATCTTAGGGAATACAACTAATATGGATGTTACAACCTTGCAGACGTGATCAGGTTTGATCATGTTATTATCTAGCAACTCAAACTTAAAACACAAGCTTAGTTTCACTGGAATGTAGCCAATGCATGAGACAAATGCTTGATAGTTAACTAGCTGGTAAGTTAGCAACAACCAAAACAATTATTAATTTCTTAATATTTATCTTACCACACTCTCAGTACATTAAGAGAAGCTGACATCAACTCACAGAAAAGATCTTTCAGAACTAACTGAAACGAAGAAGCCTTGACTGGTAACCACTGATAATCACATGTGGGAGTCTGACTTGTAAACATTTTCTATTTTTCACAACTTAGTTTCTCCATACCACAGACTGTTGTTGTGAAATCAAGTGAGATAGTATATGAAGTGCTTTCATAAATACTAACAACTATACTGACATTAAGTTACACTAAAGCTTTATTTAAAGCATTAACTTATTAAAAAGTATCTTTAAAAAAAAAAAAAAGCCAAGTTCATCCATTACTGGTTAGCATAATTCTTTTGGAAGGGCCTCAGAAAATACATCCGTATCAAGAGTCACAGCCAGGTGGCTGGGCGCGGTGGCTCAAGCCTGTAATCCCAGCACTTCGGGAGGCCCAGGCGGGTGGATCACGAGGTCAAGAGATCGAGACCATCCTGGTCAACATGGTGAAACCCCGTCTCTACTAAAAATACAAAACATTAGCTGGGCATGGTGGCGCGTGCCTGTAATCCCAGCTACTTAGGAGGCTGAGGCAGGAGAATTGCCTGAACCCAGGAGGCGGAGGTTGCGGTGAGCCGAGATGGCGCCATTGCACTCCAGCCTGGGTAACAAGAGCGAAACTTCGTCTCAAAAAGAGTCACAGCCAGGTGCAGTGGCTCATTGCTGTATTCCCAGCACTCTAGGAGGCTGAGGCAGGAGGACAGCTTGAGTCCAGGAGTTCAAGATCAGCCTGGGCAACACAGTGAGACTCCATCGCTACAAAAACTTAAAAAAAAATAAGCCACGTATGGTGGCACGTGCCTGTGGTCCCAGCTATTCAGGAGGCTGACTGAGGTGGGAGGATCACCTGAGCAAAGGAGATCAAGGCTGCAGTGAGCCGTGATTGCACCACTGCACTCCAGCCTGGGCGACAGAGCAAGATCCAGTCTCAAAAAACACTACATTCAAAGTGTTTGTAAGAATAAAAAAGTTGAGGCTGGATGCAGCAGCTCATGCCTGTAATCCCAGTACTTTAGGAGGCCAAGGTGGGAGGGTCACTTGAGGAGTTCAAGACCAGCCTGGGCAACATGGTGAGACTCCCCATCTCTATTTTTAAAAATTAAAATTAAAAATAAGAAAGTTGAGGCCGGGCGCGGTGGCTCAAGCCTGTAATCCCAGCACTTTGGGAAGCCGAGGCGGGTGGATCACGAGGTCAAGAGATCGAGACCATCCTGGTCAACACGGTGAAACCCCGTCTCTACTAAAAATACAAAAAATTAGCTGGGCATGGTGGTGCGTGCCTGTAATCCCAGCTACTCAGGAGGCTGAGGCAGGAGAATTGCCTGAACCCAGGAGGTGGAGGTTGCGGTGAGCCGAGATGGCGCCATTGCACTCCAGCCTGGGTAACAAGAGCGAAACTCCGTCCCCAAAAAAAAAAAAAAAAAAAAACTAAGAAAGTTGAAAGCAGCCCGGGCAGTGGCTCTCGTCTATAACCCCAGCACTTTGTGGAGGCTGAAGCAGGCAGATTGCTTGAGGCCAGAAGTTCGAGATCAGCCTGGACAACATGGTGAAACCCCATCACTATTTTTTTTTTTTTTTTTTGCGATATTCCTGTTTATTGTAGTTTCTTCTTCTAAGCCCAGAATTAACAATCAAATGTGTTTTACTAGCTAACATGTTTTTCTTTTTTTTTTTTTTTGCATTTTAGGTTTTGGGGCACATGTGAAGAACATGCAAGATTATTGCATAGGTACACACATGGCAGTGTGATTTGCTGCCTTCCTCCCCTTCACCTATATCTGGCACTTCTCCCCATGCTCTCTCCCCAACTCCCCACCCCCCGCCGTCCCTCCCCTATTTCCCCCCAACAGACCCCAGTGTGTAGTGCTTCCCTCCCTGTGTCCATGTGTTCTCATTGTTCAACACCTGCCTATGAGTGAGAACATGCGGTGTTTGATTTTCTGCTCTTGTGTCAGTTTGCCGAGAATGATGGTTTCCAGGTTCATCCATGTCCCTACAAAGGACACAAACTCGTTTTTGATGGCTGCATAATATTCCATGGTGTATATGTGCCACATTTTCCCTATCCAGTCTATCATCGATGGGCATTTGGGTTGGTTCCAAGTCTTTGCTATTGTAAACAGTGCTGCAATGAACATTCGTGTGCATGTGTCCTTATAGTAGAACGACTTATAATCCTTTGGATATATACCCAGTAATGGGATTGCTGGGTCAAATGGAATTTCTATTTCTAGGTCCTTAAGGAATCGCCACACTGTCTTCCACAATGGTTGAACTACTGATCACTATTAAAAATACAAAAATCAGCCGGGCATAGTGGTGGGTGCCTGTAATCTCAGCTACTCAGGAGGCTGAGGTGGCAGAATCGCTTGAACCCAGGAGGCAGAGGTTACAATGAGCCGAGACTGCACCACCGCACTCCTGGGCAAAACAGCAAGACTCCATCTGAAAAAATAAAAATAAAGTTGAAAGCAAACTGCAAACTAAATATTCAACAATAAATTAATTAGGTGTGGGCCTGGTACAGTGGCCCACACCTGTAATCCCAGCATATTGGTAGGCAGAAGATCACTTGAGGCCAGGTATTCAAGACCAGCCTGTGCAACATAGAGAGACCCTGTCTCTTTAAATAAATAAATAAGCAAGCAAACAAACAAGTTGTGGTACAACAATGTAAGCTCAAAAATAGCCATAATGGCTACATGTAACATTTATAAAATAACATTAATTTTTTTTTAAACCACAGGCCATACCGATATAACATTAAATTTTAAAAGTAAAATACAAAACTGTACATGTAGACACTGCTTCTCGTGCATTCTTCCCTTTTGGATCAAGACTGGAAAGAAAAATAACAGCAGAAGGCTGTTTTTCACGTGCTGGGATTGTGGATGACTTGTTTCAAAATATATTTTTGTTATGATTTTCAACTAATTTTCTAATAAATAAAAACAGATTATGGAAGTCTGAAATTCACTGCAAATAAATAAGGCATATTCTCTTAAGCAGATACATTTCACTTCAACATAATTTCTATTTTTTTTTTTTTCTTGAGACAGAGTTTTACTCTTGTTGCCCAGGCTGTAGTAGAGTGGCAAGATCTCAGCTCACAACAACCTCTGCCTCCCAGGTTCAAGCGATTCTCTTGCCTCAGCCTCCCGAGTAGCTGGGATTACAGGCATGCGCCACCATGCCCGGCTAATTTTGTATTTTTAATAGAGATGGGGTTTCTCCGTGTTGGTCAGGCTGGTCTTGAACTCCCAAACTCAGGTAATCCACCCACCTCAGCCTCCCAAAGTGCCAGGATTACAGACGTGAGCCACTGTGCCCGGCTACTTCAACACAATCTCAAAATGACAAAAGTTAATTGCAATTTTAAGAAGAGAGCTCATATGGTAAGTTTGTTTTTTGGTTTTTTTGTTTTGTTTTTGAGATGGAGTCTTGCACTGTTGCCCGGGCTGGAGTACAGTGGCGCAATCTCAACCTCTGCCTCCCAGGTCCAAGCGATTCTCCTGCCTCGGCCTCCTGAGTAGCTGGAATCACAGGCACTCGCCACCAGGCCTGGATAATTTTTTGTATTTTTAGTAGAGACAGGGTTTCACTATGTTAGCCAGGCTGGTCTTGAACTCCTGACCTTGTGATCCGCCCACCTCGGCCTCCCAAAGTGCTAGAATTACAGGCGTGAGCCACCACACCTGGCCAGTTTCAAATATTTTTAAGCAGGCTGATACAGGCTTAGTTAGGATCCCTAATCTGAAAAAAATGCAAAATTTGAAATGGTCTAAAGCCCAAAACATTTTGAGTGCCAATGTGACAGTCAAAGGAAATGCTCACTAGAGCATTTCAGATTTCATGTTTCTGGATTGGGCTATTCAGCTAGCAATTATAATGCAATTATTCCAAAAATCAAAAAATTTCAATGGATAAGGGATACTCAACCTGTAATAAACTTCCCAGTCATTTTGAAAATTGTAGCTTAAATAAGGAATATTAAAAATGTTCAGTGTTCCATGACAAGCCATTTTTTTTTTTTTTTTTTTTAACTGAATGAAGTGCAGGGGAGGGATGGGGGCAGGGTGGATAGACAAGCCATTTTTTTTTTTAATCAAAAGTAAGTATATAGAAACAAATAATTTTTAAGTTTTCACCTTCTCTTTCAGTGAAGGAATATGATCTGCCAAATTCTCTTTTCGCATTTATATATGTGTATATATTCATATTAAAAATAATCTTTACATATAAGCAGAGTAAAGGGAATACTTCCTGCTTTCACTTTAATCACTTAAAACTTATACATAAAGATTATTTTTTAAAGTTAAAATATTTTTGTTCTCAATTCAAATCACAAAAAAATAAGAATCAACATCTGCAATAATTTTTTTCATATTTCTCTACTAGGTATCATCATAATCTGACATGCAGTAATTACTGCTTAAAATTTTTACCCTATTGTAGCAAATGGTTACTACTGAAAACAGATTTCCACAGACACGGTGGTGTCTTAACAAAATACCTCTTTTGGCCGAAATCTAAAATACTGCTTTTAAAAAAGAAAAGTTTAATCTGTTACATAATTATAATTATGCAGTATATAAATTAACAGTTGTTTTTTTAAAGTTCCCAGGTTATTAAGCACCTTCCATAAGCCCTGTTAATACCTGTATTTAATGCCTTTAAATAACACTTTCACCACTAAGGATGAAATCACAGATATCACCCAGTATAGGCCAAGACGAGGTAATCTGATTTTCTCTCCCACAACTGGAAAATCAGCATTGCTTTTCTAGCTATTGAAAAAATAAGTTTCAGTATTTGAAGTACTTGCTGATGTCCAAAGTACTACTTGCACATACCCTAAAATGCACAGCCTGCATTAGCCACTATTGGGGAAAAAAAAAAAGTAGTAAAAGACATTCTTTGCCCTGAAAGAACTTAAAAGATTAAAAAGAAAAACCAGAGTCAAATGGACACAATTACAAATAATTTTAAGAAAAGCACACTGCCTAATAATGTAGTATAGACTGTTAAAATTCACAACCTACTACAGATAAAGAAAGGAAGAGTAGCCAACCACCAATGAAGAAATGAACCTAGGACAGGATGGTTGGGAACAGAATTTAGAGGAAGCTTGTCCAACCTGCAGCCTAGAACTACTTTGAATGGTCGCACACAAATTCATAAACTTGCTTAAAACATGAGATTTTTTGCGATATTTTTTCCTTTTTTTAATTCATCAGCTATCATTAGTGTTAGTGTATTTTATGTGTGGCCCAGGGAAACCAAATGACTGGACACCCCTGATTTAGAGGGAGTGAGACGATGCAAACGACCTTCTACAATGAACGGTATAGGCAAAAGTGAATGCAAGTGGAGCAGGTGCCCACCTGGAAACTGGCCATCAACACAGGGTAGCAGTAAGAGGAGGGTGAAAATGCCAGTTGCCAGTGAGACTACAAAAAGCACCCCTCAGGCCCTAATCCAATAGGCAACAAGTAGTAACATTATAAAACTTATCTTTAAAAGACTGATCTGACAGTCCTCCATAAAAAAGGTGAAGGAAAGCAAATGGATTTGGGGAGTCTAAGCAAAGAGGCCAATACAGTAATCCAGTAATTAAATGTTAAGAAAAGGACCTATGGAAGTGGGGACAAGGACAAAATTGCTGCTTAGATGTCTCTCAGCTTTCAAAGCGTGTGTGTGTGTGTCTGTGTGTGTGTGTCTGTGTGTGTATGTTTTAATAATTTCAACGAGCACAGGGGCTCAGGCCTGGAATCCCAGCACTTTGGGAGGCCGTGGCAAGAGAATCACCTGAGGTCTGAAGTTCAAGACCAGCCTGGCCAACATGGTAAAATCCTGTCTCTACTAAAAATACAAAAATTAGCTGGGTGTAGTTGTGCATGCCTGTAATTCCAGCTACTCAGAAGGCTGAGGCAGGAGAATCACGTGAGCCCGGGAGGTAGAGGTTGCAGTGAGCCGCCGCCATCTCGCCACTGCACTCAAGCCTGGACAACAGAGCAAGACTCCATCTCAAAAATAAAAGTAAAAAATAAAGGCTGGCCAGGCGTGGCAGTTCACACCTGTAATCCCAGCATTTTGGGAGGCTGAGGCGGGCAGATCACTGAGGTCAGGAGTTCGAGACCAGCCTGACCAATATGGTGAAATCCTGTCTGTACCAAAAATACAAAATTAGCCAGGCATCATGGTATGCACCTGTAGTCCCAGCTACTTGGGAGGATGAAGACAGGAGAATTGCTTGAACCTGGGAGGTGGAGACTGCAGTGAGCTAAGATCTCGCCACTGCACTCCAGCCTAGGCGACAGAGCGAGACTCCATCTCAAAAAAAATTACAATAAAATAAAACAAAAGCTATATAATTTCAAAAGTTAAAAGTCATAACCCATTAGGATGATCAAGAATGAAGTCACTAAGTATATATAAGCCAGTCTATCACTGGCGTTCTTTTAATTAGGACTCTATTCTGCAGTCAGCTGAGTGCAAAAGCTAAAGGAAAACAGAATCCAATCAGTTTTCCTGTGTGATACATGAAAAAAAAGAAAATTTAAAAATAAAAAATAAAAACACACAAAAAAATATCCAAATATGTGCATATATCGCCAAAAGTCTAAGTTTTATGCATCCAAAGAGTACTGAGTCTGCCCTGAAGATCCACTGTGAGCTGCTGGGGAACAGTAAGAGCAAAAAGACCCATCAAGTAGAGGTTAAGAAGAATTTGGTAGCTTTTAAACTTAAGGACAACCAGGCCAAGTGTGGTAGCTCATGCCTGTAATCCTAGCTCTTTGGGAGGCCAAGGCAGGCAGATCAGTGGAGCCCAGGAGTTCACCAGCCTGGCCAACACGGTGAAAACCCGTCTCTACTAGAAGTACAAAATTAGCCGGGTGTGGTGGCAGGTTCCTGTAATCTCAGTTACTTGGGAGTCAGAGGCACGATAATCACTGAAATCCAGGCAGTGGAGGTTACAGTGAGCCGAGATAGTGCCGCTGCACTCCAGCCTGGGCACACAGCAAGACTCTGTCTCAAAAACGTAAAAAAACAAACAAATTTTAGGACAACCACAAATTAGATGAGATAGAATTGCAAACTCTGGGCTCTTCAGTTGATGACTACCATTAAACTTCAAAATGCACAGGGGTCTCCTGCTTTCTGCACACACCAAAGAACACAACCCTGTCAACTACTTCATCCCAGAAATCAAGCACATAAAAAGATATCATTCATACTTTCATAAAGCAAGTCCATTAAAGAATTCAGAAATACTGTTAGCACCTCAAACTCCATGTTATTTTGTCATAAATTAACCTGAAGAGACTCCCATGCACATGCCTTCTGAATCTGAAAGTAAAGGTTTCTTTATACATTCCCATTTTGTTCACAGAACAGAGCCAAGAAACTTCTCTACTATCTTCATAAAACCTGACAGACTTACAATAAAGTATGCCGATAAAATGATAAAATTCCCAGAGTGAATCACACTTTTCCGCATGAGACAGGAAAAGTACAGAAAGGATGTGATATTATCTATAGGTTATCTATAAATAAGGTCATGTGTTTTTATATATGCATAAGCTATACTTTTTTACTGATATTCAGAGAGCAAATGTGCAGGTTTGTTACATGGCTGTAACATATTACGTGATGCTGAGGTTTGGGCTTCAACTGAACCTGTCACCCAAAGAGTGAACACAATTACCCAATAAGTAGTTTTTCAACCCTTGCCTCTGCCCTTTCCTTCCCCCTTTCAGAGTCCCCAGTGTCTACTGTTCCCTTCTTCATGTCTATGTGTACCCAATGTTTAGTTCCCACTTATAAGTGAGAACATGTGGTATTTGGATTTCTGTTCCAGTGATTAATTCACTTAAGATAATGGACTCCAGCTGCATCCATGTTGCTGCAAAGGTCATAATTTCATTCTTTTTTTATGGATATAGCTGTACCACATGTTCCCTATCCAATTCACTGTCGATGGGCACCGAAGTTGATTCCATGTCTTTGCTATTGTGAACAGTGCTGCAACAAACATGCAAGTGCAAGTGTCTTTTTGGTATAACAAATTTATTTCGACTAAATGGTTTGATCTATAGCATAACCACATTCATTTTATAATAGGTCTTCACTTTAATAATTACACGTTACAGTACTTGAGAGTGCAGTATGCAAAAGATAAGCCCCAGACCCCTCAGGATACCTGTAAAGTTCACAAATAAAATTATAAAAACATCTAGATTGCTTCATGACCCCCTCAGACCCCAAAGCAGGAAGCAAACAGCCCAAGTAAGATAGACTCAAGATAGGACCAAACACTCTAATGAACCCATACTCAGTCAGCCTCAAGGTATTTTAAATTTCTGATCTAACAAGACAAGGATCTCAATATGGACAAATTCCCCTTTTCCTTCATTAATGGAAATACTTCATAGACATGCCTACTATGTATATAGGGAATACAACACAGAAAATAAACTTTTGCTGCGTGCTTCACTACAATGAGAACCACAGCAAACACTAATCAAAATACAATGGATTTGCGTAGATGTTCTGGCTCCTTATTGGCAATGTTACTTACAGTAACCAAGAAGGAATTACACATAACATAGTTTAATACCAGCTTGAGAAAGCAAAGTAACAAAAGTAATTCTATTTTTCTAAACATCATTATGCCTGGTTACTGTATATTCAAAGAGTATATGTTTCCATGCTCCAACAGATGGCCCAGGGAAAGTACTAGGGATCTGGCTAGAACTCTATTAAACAAAAGATCCTTTATTTTAAAATGCCTTTATATATCAGATTCAACTTGGATGATAACAGCATTGCTGATTTACTGTTTGTCTTCTATACTTTATCTCTGCAAAGGTAACTATGAATAGCTTCTCAATGTACGTATTTGCTGAGAGCCTGAATATATCTTTCAGTTTTGTCTGTTCCTTATTCTCCCTCTACACCCCCACATCCGTGAGGGTAGAAAAGTCATGTGAACAGAAAATACAACCAGTATTTACTGAATTGAACTGAGCTTCCTTGGGGGACAGCTAAGGATACCAACTTCTGATGTAAAAGGAAAAATAAAGAGGAATCCATGCTTAAAAAAAATATTTACTGACATATGACTCTTTCTTTTTTTTTTTTGAGGCGGAGTTTCGCTCTTGTTGCCCAGGCTGGAGTGCAGTGGCGTGATCTCGGCTCACCGCAACCTCCGCCTCCTGGGTTCAGGCAATTCTCCTGCCTCAGCCTCCTGACTCTTTCAGTACAATGTATTTAGCAGTTACTGTTTATAAAGCACATAATTAGCTGAAACCCCACCTTCAACAAACTTCTGTACAAGGGAAAAGAAAACATCTACGTATATACACAAATCATTATGTATAAAACAAACTGGGCCATGATTGTAACAGTACTTGAGAGCCCAGTATGCAAAAGATAAACCCCAGGTCATCTGGGTATCATCTTTGTAAGAATACTACAAATCACTTGCTAACTTGCATTCACCCTCACAGCTTCTAATGGGAGTGAGGAAAAAAGCTTTAACAGAGGAGCTGGTATCTGAAGCTAAATTTTGAATGAGTAGACTCTGAAAATGCAGAAACAAACTAGAAAAACTCAGGATTTGAGTAATAAGAGATCTGGGTTCAAACAGAGGCATAATGATCACATTAACCTCTCTCATCCTTGTTCACCTAATCTAAAAAAAGGACATCATAATATTGCAGGACCACTGTGAAAACTGTAACATAAATGAGGTGATTAGCACAGTTCTGGGAAAATTGTATACACTCAATATTTTGTAGCTATTATTATTTTTGAGCCTAAAAAAAAAGAATTTGAAGATAATACACATTTGACATTTAAGACCTTAACCGGAGTCACTTAACCTTAGGGCTCATTTTCCTCATCTTAAAAAAGTAAGAATAATACCTCTCAAAAACCTACTGGGATATTCATATGGATAGTGATATCATATAGATTATATTGAAAAGGGTTACTGTTTATTATAGTTTAGTCTTCCCTCCAATAAAGCATACTAAGATGAATAAAAGAGTAACATTTTAGCCAAAGGAGGCTAGCGAAAGGGAAGAGATTTAATGACAGAGTAAGCAGCATGTGGATCTTCTGCTGCAAGAGTATGTTTTGCTGCATTCAAACATTGCAAGACAGTTTAACATCTACATACAATAGTAGGTTCCTGGTCTTCCCAGTGCAGGTTAGAAGACAGAAGAATGAGTGGGTTTGCACACTGGTCTCAAAGTGACAGGACAGACCTGGGAACCACGTTCCAAATGTCAGAGGTGACTGCATTTCCAGGGTTAGAAAACACCTTCTATCTCATTCCTCAAAGTGCCCAATCCCAATCCCAAAATTATTATTTTGGGTCCCAGGAAGTTTCTCAAACAATACTGATAAAAAGGTCACTTCACCTCTAACAGTCATTAACCTAATATAAGCCATTTACCAAGATCTTGTTCCTCCAGGCCACTTGGCCTGGCTAGCTGTTTTCTCTAAAAATAAACATTTCCTTTTAAAAGCAAGATGTCAAAAAAAAAAAAAAATGCCCAAAAAACAAAAGTTAAGGGAACTAGGGTGTTTTTACTATTCCTATTTGTACTCAAAAGTTACATTTTAGCTGGGCACAGTGGCTCACGATTGTAATCCCCGCACTTCGGGAGGCCAAGGCAAGTGGACCGCTGGAGGTCAGGAGTTCAAGACCAGCCTAGCCAACATAGTAAAACCCCACCTCAACTAAAAAAAAATACAAAAATTAGCTGGGCATGGTGGCACACGCTTGTAGTCCCGGTTACTTGGGAGGCTGAGGCAGGAGAATCGCTTGAACCCAAGAGGTTGAAGTTGCAGTGAGCTGAGATCACTCCACTGCACTCCAGCCTGGGAGACAGTGAGACTCCATCTCAAAAAAAAAAAAGCTATATTTTGAGGGGAAAGGAGAATTAATTACACTGCTTGGTCAGATATTTTTATATTGCCTCAGGGCATTATTAATTTTTCAGCCCTTTGGTAAGAAAATCTACATCATTTTGCTGGCAGACATCTTCCCAAAACTCAATCCATTTTGGAGTCAACTGAGCTGTTTTTATGGGACTGTAATTGTAAGGAGCTGCCAGTGTAAAGGTAGCCCTCCCAGAGCTGTGGATTCTACAAATACTTTTAGCTATTTAAAAGCCTCCAATTTTATGAGACACTGTTTGCCATAATGGAAAGATAAGGAAAAAAATTTAACAGATTCAGTCTCCATATTAGGATAATACTTGTCCTGATTCCAGTATTACCATCCCACGAACTCTGACGGACACTTCAATGTCTCAGGCAGCTGCAGACAGTGAATAAGTCATTTTAAAGAACTCAATGAAAAGTTACAAAATCTCTAAATCACAATGGGAAAGTCAGTCTAAAAGGGTAACTTTTAGACATTCTCTAGCATATCCTTAAAAAGCCAGAACAATTCCTCTTTTCTATCTTTTTAAAGAGAGAAACAAGGACAAGCTCCCAGAATCTTAGACCTGAAAAGGTCCTGGGAAACTATCTAGTCCAACATCTTTGTCTTATGGGTAGAAAAAAGTAAGTTCAAAGAAGATGAGTATTTGAACCTAGGCTCTAAGAAGTTGTGATGTCAGGGTTCTGGCCCAATGCTACCTCCATCCCACCAAATTTTGCCTTTCTTTGGATTAACAGCTCACTATCAAATTCCTCCCACTACAAGCCATTCTGCTATCCCACACCTATGGATCAAGTACTATATAACATCTAATGAGAATGTAAAGCTACAATTTAAATATATCAAGGTATCCTAATTCCTGTGAACAAGGTAGGATTCAAAATCACTCTATATTCAGGAGCACTTCCCAGATTTCCTTTGTCAGATTTATAAACTTGTCTATAATCAAGGGTACATTTTTCTATGCTTCAGTTTTCTAAGACAAAGATGAAGAGTCACATATCTACATACATTCCATTTATTGCAGAAATAAGTTAGTATTCACTACTATTTTAACTTCCCTGGAAGTTGTCAAGTTTACTACACATAAAACATTAAAGAAGCTTAAGAAAAAGGTCCCTGAGTTTTACAAGTTAAAAAGCCAATCATGTGAACAAAGTACCTTTCTATCAAACTCTCAAAGTACTTTCCAATTACAACTTCTCACCTTTTGAAAAATCTATCCTTTTCTAGGTCATGAACAGCAACAATGCTGCCATCCTACAGGTGGAACAAATAGGTCATGCAAGATCATAAAGCAAACCAATGCAAAAATTGAGCCCAGAAGCCCAAGGTCAGTGAGCTTTCCTCTGTATTACAAACATCCTTTTCTAGAATCCTCGACTAACAGACTGATCTCTTAATATGTAAATAAAGGCTGCTATAGCATGTGCCTTTAAACTTTTCAGGGCTTTAAGCCAAATGCAAAGGGATAACAAGGAAACTAGACAAAACATTTTTAAATAATTTGTGGCCCTGATCTTCTTTTTATATTAGCTTTGTAGAACAGGAGGCACATAAAGCACTTGTACTATGAGTCCTTCAGCTAAGAACAGCTTGAAGAGTGATATTTTAAGTAGTTACTTCTTAGCAAGACTTCTTCTAAGAAATACTCTAAACCTTTCAAAGTGACACCAAGAGGCCAACAGTGGCTTTAAAGAAAATTTAACAAGAGCCAAGCAGCACTAACTTTAGCTACTAGAAATCAATTACTTTGAATGGAACCAATTCTATATAAATCATAAAGATGAGTACATTCTTGTACATAAGTAGTATTTATCCTAATGACTCACACAGATGCACATGTGCCTAGGTGTCCATATACACAAAAAAAACAAATAACTGCAACAAAAAGATACTATGCCTGGCTTAAGTCATGCAATTTACTTTTAGTGTTTATATGGGTAAATACTGGTTTGCCATTTTTTTTTTTTTTTTTTTGGAGACAGAGTCTCTCTCACTCTTTTACCCAGGCCAGAGTGCAATGGCACAATCTCGGCTCAATGCAACCTCCGCCTCCTGGGTTCAAGTGATTCTCCTGCCTCAGCCTCCCAAGTAGCTGGGACTACAGGCACACACTATCACACCTGGCTAAATTTTGTATTTTTAGTAGAGATGGGGTTTCATTAAGTTGGCCAGGCTGGTCTCAAACTCCTGACCTCAGGTGATCCATCCACCTCAGCTTCCCAAAATGCTGAGATTACAGGCATAAGCCACTGCCCCTGGCCAGTAAATACTGTGTTTATACACACTGCCTCTCAGATGTTTCATTGCTAAAAAGGAAGAACATTTAATGAAGTTAATTAGAAGCTGTGCTTTATTATTATAGAAGTGTATTTTTGGTCAGGCATGGTGGCGCACACCTGTAATCCTAGTGCTTTAGGAGATTGAGGTGGGTGGATTGCCTGAGCTCAGGAGTTCAAGACTAGCCTGGGAAACATGGGTGAAACCCCTCTCTACTAAAATATTTAAAAAAAAAAAAAACTAGCCAGGTGTGGCAGCTTGCACCTGTAGTCCCAGCTCAGGAGGCTGAGGCAGAAGAACTGCTCAAACCCTGGAGGCAGAGATTGCAGTGAGCCAAGATTGCGCCATTGCACTTCAGTCTGGGGGACAGTGCAAGACTCAGTCTGTTTTTTTTTAAAAAAAAAAAAAAAAAAAAAAAAAAAAAAGGCTTTTCATTTTTTCTTTTGTGCTGTTCTCCCATTGCTGCAAAAAATCATCCTCTTAATCTGTACCTATCCAAAGCCTAACTAAACTAGAAGATGTAGAAGATGATTCCTAAGGAATATACCTCCTCCTCCATTAAAGTCTAACTTGTCCTATAGATAATGATCCTTCCTTCTCTGAACTCCAACCAGACATAGAAAAAAATTTACTTTCTGTTTACATGTATATTCATTGTTTGCTCAGCTAAAGAAAGAAAGAACTTGCATACAGAAACCTCACTCCACACTTAGTAAATGTTTCACCTCTCAATTAATTTACAAATATTGGCTTCATTTACTCTAATTAACAGCACATGCTTTGCTGCTTTGCAGTGAACAGAAGCCAGCTAAGAATTCTATCACTTAATAGATGTGTTACCCTGGGCAAATTATTTTGTCTCTCTTGGCCTTTTTCCTTATCTGGATAATAGAACTGTCCTCATAGATTTATTAACGCGATAATGCATAAAAACCCCTTAGCATCTACCTACGGCTGATAAATGGTAGTTATTACTGTTACTTGTGAATAGTGGAGAAAGGAAGAATGACACAGCATTGCTACTAGAATATGCTGTTTTGTTATTAACATATGCCTATATCCACGCCCGAGGAATTATATACATATACCCCAAAAAAAGGCATTTCTGGAAGAAAAAATGATGAAAAAGAATTTAGCACTGTCAACTTGCCATTTAAATAAAATTTACCTTCTACTGAAATTATTTGCTATTCAATTAAAACTAAGCATTCAGCAATTATAAACTGTTGCTCACAAAACAGTAATAGGGCATTATTAAGTATCATTAATTTTTTTTTTTTTTTTTTTGATATGGAGTCTTGCTCTGTCACCAGGCTGGAGCGCAGTGGCGCAATCTCGACTCACTGCAACCTCCACCTCCCGGGTTCAAGCGATTCTTCCGCCTCAGCCTCCCGAGTAGCTGGGACTACAGGTGCATGCCAAACACCCGGCTAATTTTTGTATTTTTAGTAGAGACGGGGTTTCACCATGTTGGCCAGGATGGTCTCAATCTCTGGACCTCATGATCCACCCACCTCGGCCTCCCCAAGTGCTGGGATTACAGGTGTGAGCCACCACACCGGCCTGATTTTTTAAAAAGAAAAGCAGGCTGGGCATAGTGGCTCACGCTTGTATAATCCCAGCACTTTGGGAGGCCAAGGCAGAAGGATCACTCAAGCCCAAGACCAGCCTGGACACCACAGCAAGACTCTGTCTCTATTTTTATAAAAAAATTAAAAAAAGAAAGAAAAACAACCTGGAATTGGAGTACACCATGTTAGAATTATAGGAGTAGGAAAGACAATAAACATAGTTTCTCTTTCTATACTTAATATCCAACATATATGTTAACTTTCTGTTCAAATTTGCTCCAAAAATTAAGCGACAAAGTCTTTTAGACTTTCTAAACCATACAGGGCTTATTGATTTGCATCGTGCCAGTGACATTAGGCAGATCCAGGAAACACAAGGATATCTCCCAATCGTCTCCTAAAGCTCTAGGGGAAAAACAGACCAAAAATGCATGAACTCAAGATGACAGCACACTGGACTCCGTGGTCGTTAAGACTCAGAAAGTCGGAAACAAAATCTTACAACAAAGAAAGCAAGAATCTCAGTTAAAACATCAACAACTGGCCGGACACGGTGGCTTATGCCTGTAATCCCAGCACTTTGGGAGGGCAAGGTGGATGGATCACCTGAATTCTGGAGTTCAAGACCAGTCTGACCAACATGGAGAAACCTGTCTCTATTAAAAATACAAAATTAGCCGGGCGCAGTAGTGCATGCCTGTAATCCCAGCTACTCGGGAGGCTGAGGCAGGAGAATCGCTTGAACCTGGGAGGCAGAGGTTGCAGTGAGCCAAAATCACACCACTGCACTCCAGCCTGTGCAACAAGAACAAAACTCCATCTCAATGAATGAATGAATGAATCAATCAATCAATCAAAATATCAACAATTTTTAACTATTCACTGCAAACCACAAAGGAAATCAAGGAAAATTTGCTATAAACTCAGAAGAGTAATTATTCTAATTTAGACTTCAGAACCTAGCACAGTGCCTGAGGATCAAACATTTGCTAAATCAAAGAACAAATGTATCTAATGAATGGTATAAATGAGGACCCTAGAATAAAGTAATTCTCCCTCTTATAAAACATTAAAATTGGTATAGGAGCTGTCAAATACTAAGATACACAAAAAATGAAAAGAGAAAACCTAATGTTACTTTCCAGAACAAGACCACAACAAATGTCATTTGTGAGCCTGTGGTATTTTAAGCAGTTAATTCAAACTGTATATTCTACCTCTCTCATCAATACACGCTTATTGTCACAACCAGAATAACCAGCAGTTGGCTACTCATTAGATGTCTATACTCCCCTTCCTTCTCAGACTTATGGCAACCCTCCCTATTGATGTAATGGATAAAAGTACATTTTGTTTCTGCAAATTTTAAACATTACAATCAAAGCAAAACTCTAATTTCTGAATTTCCTGTAAGGGATGACTGGCTCAAGTCTCTACCTTCTGTAATTCCTCCACCAAAAACCTAAGAACTTCCCTTTCACAATGGAACTCTAAACAACTTCCTCAAAAAAGGCACTACTCTAAAAATAAGTTACTGACATTTTCTGATTAGCAGCCAATCTAAGACTCCCTTTGCCATTAGCAGGGGGGGAAAAAAGCTAGCCACTGGAAAATGAGGCAAAAGTAAGGACATTTAACACATATAAAATTAAAATACTTTTTAAACTTTTAATGCCTCAATTTACAGCTGATGTTAATATCCAATAATTTGTGCTCACATTTTGGCTACTTTTGTTTTGCTTTTAAGACATTAGGTTAAGGTTAACATTCTTCTTATGACATAGTTTTGGCAAAATTCTCCAGCATCCCATTACTATCATGAGAATGGCAACAAGGAAAAGCAAGCACGTATTTCTGGAGACTAGATTTGGACACATTTAATGAAAGACAACTCCAACCTTCCCTTAAAAACAGACCCACTTTTCTGACACAAGGGTTCACTTACCTCTCCCATTGCTCTTCCCTCCAGAGCAAGTGCTTGAAAATCATGATTCAGTTCATCCATGGAACGCACCTATTGTTTAGAATAGAGAAGGGAAAACCCTCAAGTCAGCATCTTGAATTTTACATACACGTTACACGCAACTGAAAATTTCTTCTGTTTACTTTCAGATATTGGCAAGACAACATCAATGATCAAGTGACTGAGAGATTAAACATTCACTTACCTTTAACCATCAGGGTTCAGCAATGACCCCTACTTTCTCCCCTCCTATTCCCTTTTATTTTCAAAACATGAAAAACACACAATCCAAAAAAATGAAAAAGCAAATTGGATCACACGAGAATTATGTTAGCTATTTTTCATACTTTAATAAGACCAACATGCTGAAGAGCAATGATGTTTTCAAGATGACTATGTGACCTAATGAGTCAAAAGATCACAGCTCCTCCCAACTGTAAATTAGGGAGTATATTTGATCCAATTTACCATTTCTTCGGTAAACCTCAGGAAAGGGGGGTGCAAACCTCATAATGATATATCCCAGTATTTGTCCATATTTGGAGATCCCTGGGGGCTCCCCAAATCTCATAACCAGGGGGAGAAAATAGCATATGTCACAAGAATACCTCCAAACTTTACCACATTGTTAAACATAACCCTACGTATTGCATAACAATCTCTTCAGGCTTCAATTTACTTATCTATCTCCAAAGCCATTCTTACAAGGTAATAACATCAAGGATGATGTGTGAAATAGATTATTCTAAACAGTCATAATTCAACTACTTTACTGGTCTTCTCTATTACGACCAGCAAGCAATCTCTGCTGCCTGAGGCTAGAGCCACTACCCATCCCCGGGCAAGGGATTCAAGAGTACATTCCTTTGTTTAAAACACACTAGGGAAAATGGCAAAATTCCCCTCTCTACAAAAAATATAAAGATTAGTTGGGATGGCCGGGCGCAGTGGCTCACGCCTATAATCCCAGCCCTTTGGGAGGCCGAGGCGGGTGGATCATGAGGTCAAGAGATCGAGACCATCCTGGCCAACATGGTGAAACCCCATCTCTCCCAAAAACACAAAAATTGGCCGGGTGTTTGGCACATGCCTGTAGTCCCAGCTACTCAGGAGGCTGAGGTGGAAGAATCGCTTGAACCCGGGAGGAGGAGGTTGCAGTGAGTCAAGGCTGCACCACTATGCTCCAGCCTGGCGACAGAGCAACACTCCATCTCAAAAAAAAAAAAAAAAAAGAAAAAAGAAAAAAAAAATTAGTTGAGCTGTGACGGCACGCACCTGTAATCCCACATACTCAGGAGGCTGAAATAGGAGGATCACATAAGCCCAGGAGCTAGAGGCTGCAGTGAGCCATGATCGAACTACTGAACTCCAAGCTAGGTAACAGAGCGAGACCCTTTTTCAAAAAAAAAAAAAAAAAAAGGCCAGGCCTAGTGGTTCAAGCCTGTAATCCCATCACTTCGGGAGGCTGAGGCGGTGGATCACTTGGGGTCAGAAGTTGAGGCTAGCCTGGCCAACATAGTAAAACCGTGTATCTACTAAAAATACAAAAATTAGCCAGGCATGGTGGCAGGTGCCTGCAATCTCGTCTACTCAGAAGGTTGAGGAGGGAGAATAGCTTGAACCCGGGAGGCGGAGGTCGCAGTGAGCCGAGATCACGCCACTGCACTCCAGACTGGGCAACAGAGTGAGATTCTCTCTTTAAAAAAAAAAAAAAAAAAAAAAAAAGACGTAGGCTTCGCTTTTCTGCCTACATGGAAACCAACGTTTACTACCTGAAGCAGGAGTCTCTCAAACTCCTCCCTCTGATCTCCACTACCTCCCAATGCCAGTTTACAATTTCTACCACTGGATAAATGTAATGAGGATCAAGCTAAGGCCAAGCAATGAGACAGGAGTATGGAGAACATGAGCCAGAATACAGTTAAGATAATCAGTTTAAGAATTTTACTGCCGGGCGCGGTGGCTCAAGCCTGTAATCCCAGCACTTTGGGAGGCCAAGGCGGGTGGATCACGAGGTCAAGAGATTGAGACCATCCTGGTCAACACGGTGAAACCCCGTCTCTACTAAAAATACAAAAAATTAGCTGGG
>NW_022437002.1:3081843-3090700 GCF_009761245.1 Sapajus apella
AAAAAAAAAAAAAAAAAAAAAGAATTTTACCTGAGGTTGAGCGGGGCACAGTAGCTCACGCCTGTAATCCCAGCACTTTGGAAGGCCAGAGGTGGTCTGATCAGAAAGTCAGGAGATCAAGACCCTCCTAACCAACATGGTGAAACCTCGTCTCTACTAAAAATACAAAAAAATTAGCTGGGCATGGTGGCGCATGCCTGTAGTCCCAGCTACTACGGAAGGTGAGGCAGGAGAATTGTTTTGAACCCAGGAGGCGAAGACTACGGTGAGCCGAGATCACGCCATTGCACTACAGCCTGAGTGACGGTGCCAGACTCCGTCTCAAAAAAAAAAAAAAGCGTTTGACTTGAGGTAACATCACTAAAGCCCTGGAGTTCAAGACCAGCCTGGGCCACGTAGTGGAGTACTCCATCTCTACAGACAAAAATAAAATAAAATAGTTGGGCATGGTGATGCATGCCTGTGGTCCCAGCTACTCTGGAGGCTGAAGTGGGAAGACGGCCTGCACCTGAGCAGTTGAGGCTTCAGAGAGTCGAAATCACGCCACTACACTCCAGCCTGGGAGACAGGGTGAGATCGTCTCCGAAAAAAAAAAAAAACAGAATTTCATTAACATGCTACCTAGCTGCCTATATATCGCCTAAGAATCTTAATTGTCAGAACTAACACTACACAAAAATATAGCTGCATTACCCACAGCCAATACTATGTTACAAATGAGACACTCTATCATTAAAATATAAAAGATTGGGAATGCTTGCTAAAAATGGAAATGTATAAAACTTAAAGAGTAAAATTCAGTTATATGAGCACAAAGAGACAGACAAGGCTTATAATATTGTGCTGTAAGTTTCAAAAAGGCCCTGAAATAGGAGCTATGATCATCTTACATGGTGTTTATATTATTTAGGTAAGCACAATAGAGTCCTAAACTGTACACAGTAAAAATAAAGGAGGGGAGGAAGGATGAGGACAGGATGTTAGCTGGAAACTCTACAAATGTTTTAGGTAATGACAAACCTTTAGGCCAGCATTAACATTGACAAAGCATGTAAATCAAATGTGCAAAGCTCTGTATCTAGCCATTTCTGTGTAATCTAATTATACATTTAAGTAGAGCTAGGCATTTCTTGGAAATCCAAAAATCTACAAATACAGTTTCAACCAGAAATACTGAAAATTCTATTTATATGTCCCAAGGAAACTAAGTAGGAGGAGTAAGAAAAGGCAGAAAGTATGCGCTCTGCATATTTATGTAGCCATCACAACAATCTCACAGTGATTATTCCCATTTTAGAGATTAGGAAACTGACCTCCAAGAAATGCCTTCTCCAACCACTGTTAAATAGGGAAGAGTGCAGCAGGAAACTAAGGCTGAGAACACTTAAATGGCACTGCCAGGATCTTAATCCAAATCTTCCAATTTAAAGTTCAAGGCCTTTTCTGTGCCACCAAGCTGCCTGCTGAGAGTCAAAGGAAGTTTCCACCTCCAGTATTCTCTTATTTTATTAGATAAAACTGCCTTCAGTTTCTGCTGTGGGCTTTGATAAAAGTGCTCTCTTGGTCTTACCCTTGCTTTTCACTATCTCTTTCCCCTACCTTCAAAACTTGCTCATCCTGCCCTTGCAGCATTTTCCATTCCTTTCTACACCACCCACTTGCCACTATTCTCTTTCACTATTTATTTACACTCTTGGGTGTGTGTACTTTTTTCCCCCGCCTCCCCTGGCCCTCTCTCCCCTGCTCTTTTCCTCTCTATTCGCCCTCCTCACCTCCCTCTTTCAGGGTATCTCCCTCTGCCTCATTTACAAGAGAACCACACTCTTTCCCCATCCCTGTATACCAGTCTCCTGCCCTACCTCCTACAGTCAATTGTTGAGAAGGGGGGCTCAATTTCTAAGAGTTTTGCTAGTCCAGAAACTTCATTTTAAACCATTCACCAAATTGACTACATGGGAAAAACCAAGACATTCTCACACAAAAGTTTTTAACTATTTGGGAACTTATTTATTTATACTGGGAGCTGTATATCATACAGTCACTGGCACCAGGCAGACTCTCCTGACTTTCCCAAAATTCTTCCTAGGAAACAAAACTAATACTCAGAAAAAGATGCTCAAGAATCAAGAGAAATCAAAGAATGAAGGCACTGTAAGAAATATTTGTAAGAAATGTTTTAGGTAAGTGAGAAGTCTTTTCCATGATAAAGGAGAAAAGCTGGCTGTCAATTATAATCAGAGTAAATACTCCCATCAAGGAAGAATAAGCCTTCGAGTTCCTTCTATGCTTCCCTTTTCTCTAGAAATCCATTTGAATGGCAAGTTAATGTTTTGTTTTTTTGAGACTCTTGCCCTGTCACCCAGGCTGGAGTGAAGTGGCGTGATCTCGGCTCACTGCAACCTCCGCCTCCAGGGTTCAAGTGATTCTCCTGCCTCAGCCTCCCCAGCAGCTGGGACTACAGGCACATGCCACCACGCCCTGCTAATTTTTTTGTATTTTTAGTAGCGATGGGGTTTCACCACGTTGGTCACACTGGTCTCAAACTCCTGACCTCACGTGACCCACCCACCTCAGCCTCCCAAAGTGCTGGGATTACAGGAGTAAGCCACTGCACCAGGCCCTAATTTCTAGTACTATTTACTAATTCTTTCTTTGCTTTTGCAAAATATTCCCCTGCCCCCGCCAATACCCCCTTTCAACTGATTGACCTTATCTATCTCCTCTGGTTTCACAAAACTATTTCCTACTTTTCTCTTTGGGCCACTTACCAAAAATGTGTAACTTCCTCATCCCAACCCTGGCTTTCTCAGCTGCTGCCCCCTCCCAATAAAGGCATCTCCCACTCCCTTTACTAAGGAGGTAAAGTGAGCTGACAACTTTAGTGCCTGACCTAACTCTCTATTCTGTTCTTCATCCCACCCAAGGCTATTAATCATACACACAATCTGCACTTAGTTTCTTCCCATTTCCAGATCCCAGAACTTTCTTTTGCAATTCTCAACACCTGCATTCTTTTTCAAACATGGATCCTGTCCTAACCAGAACCATGATTTACCACACTGAGATGGTATTTTACCAATAGGACATTATAAAATCAAAACAGATAGCTGGATGCAGCGGCATGCACGTGCAGTTCCAGCTGCTCAGGAAGCTCAGGTAGGAGGACTGAGCCCAAGAGTTCAAGGCCACAGTGTACTATAACTGTGCCTGTGAACAGACACTCTGTTCTGGCCTGGACAACACTGCAATCTGTCTCAGAAATAAAAATATTAGCCAAGTATGGTGACCCCCATCTACTCTGGAGGCTAAGGTAGGAGGATCACTTGAGCCTAGCAATTTGAAGCTGCAGTGAGCCATGATCACACCACCGCACTCCAGTGTGGGCAAGAATAAGATTGTCTCGTTCTTTAAAAAAAAAAAAAAAAAAGGCCAGACATGGTGGCTCACGCCTGTAATCCCAGCACTCTGGGAAGCCGAAGCAGGTGGCATCACCTGAGGTCAGGAGTTCAAGGCCAGAGACCAGCCTGACAAACATGGAGAAACCCCATCTCTACTAAAAATACCAAATTAGCCGGGCATGCTGGTACATGCCTATAATCCCAGCTACTCGGGAGGCTGTGACAGAATAGCCTGAACCCAGGAGGCAGAGGTTGTGGTGAGCCGAGATCACGCCACTATACTCCAGCCTGGGCAACAAGAGCAAAACTCCATCTCAAAAAAAAAAAAAAAGATTTTTAACCAAACAGATAAACCTGGAACTATATGACCACATTTTGGACAATGAAAAATTCAAAGCATCACTTTAGAAATCTTTTGGCTTGTGCCTGTGGTCCCAGCTACTTGGGAGGCCGAAGCAGGAGGACTGCTTAAGTCCTGGAGATGGAGGCTGCAGTGAGCCAAGATCGCACCTCTACACTCCAGCCTGGGCCACCAAGTGAGATCCTGTCTCAAAAATAAAATAAAGTGCCTGTCCTATCCATTACCCTTTGGCAAGCCCTACTTATCATACTCCACATCCCTTACTAATGAGAATGGTCACATACTTCAATTTCCTCATCTGTTAAACTAAGCTAGATCAGTGACTTTACAAGTTTGTAATGATTAAGAAAAAATGTCCAATGCTTACAAGGCACTTAATCTTATCCACTTTACACATTACTCTCCGTAAGTTATTAAAACATCTCCACACATTCAGCCCTTCTCTCTCAACCCTCAGAGTGCGATCTGTAGTCACTCTGTGTCTAGGGGAGGAAAGTGCCAGGAAGCCCTCTCTAGTTCAGCATTTCTGTAATCAATATGTTAGAAGTACCTAGATCACTTGAGCATCTAACTTACCTTCTGAAATGTAGCATTTCAATGTACATCCATTTTTTCATCTCAATTCCCAACCAAATCATCAATTCAGAGAAACCTCCCCACTACCCACACCACCCCACTCACAAAAATCACTGGCTCAAGCCCATAAACTTTTAGTTATCTTTTTTTTTTTTTAAAAGAGGAAGTCTCGCTCTTGTCGCCCAGGCTGGAGTGCAGCGGCACAATCTCAGCTCACCACAACCTCCGTCTCCAGCGTTCAAGTGACTCTCCTGTCTCAGCCTCCTGAGTAGCTGAGATTACAGGCACCTGCCACCATTCCCGGATAACTGTTGTATATTTTTAGGAGAGACAGGGTTTCACCATGTTGGCCACGCTGGTCTTGAACTCCTGACCTCAGGTGATCCACCTTACTCAGCCTCCCAAAGTGCTGGGAATACAGGTGTGAGCCACCATGCCTGGCCAGTTTTTTTTCTTTTTTTGAGATGAAGTATCACTTTGTCACCCAGCCTGAAGTGCAATGGCACGATCTCAGCTCACTGAAACCTCCACCTCCTGGGTTCAAGCGATTCTGTCTCAGCCTCACAAGTAACTGGGATGAGAGGCGTGTACCACCATGCCCAGCTAAGTTTTTTTGTATTTTTGTAGAGACGGGGTTTCACCATCTTGGTCAGGCTGGTCTCAAACTCCTGACCTCAAGTGACCCACCGCACCTAGCTTTATCATTTAAAAAAAAACAAAAAGCTTGGCATGGTGGCTCACACACCTGCAATCTCAGCACTTGGGGAGGCTGAGGCGAGTGGATTACCTGAGGTCAGGAGTTCAAGATCAGCCTGGCCAACATGGTGAAACCTTGTCTCTACAAAAAATACAAAAATTAGCCAGGCGTGATGACGCATGCCTGTAGTCCCAGCTACTGGAGAGGCTGAGGCAGGAGAGTCGCTTAAAACCAGGAGACGGAGGTAGTGGTGAGCCGAGATCACACCATTGCACTCCAGCCTGGGGACAGAGTGAGACTCTGTCCCAAAAAAAAAAAAAAACAGAAAAGCAATCAGTAAGATCATCTTCTAAAATTCCTTTACTTTTTGGCTCAATACCAATATCTAGCCCACTATTTAGATTTCCATCTTTTATTTCTGCCAGCCTACATAGTAGTCAAGAAAAATAATAGGGATTTTGGGTTTTTTTTTTTTTTTTTTTTTAAAGAGACAGGGTGTTGATCTGTTGCCCAGGCTAGAATGCAGTGGTGCGATCAAGGCTCACTGCAGCCTTGACCTCCCAGGCTTAAGTGATCCTCCCACCTCAGCCTTCTGAGCAGCCTCCTGGCTACAGGTATGTGCCACCATGTCCAGCTAATTTTCACACTTTTTGCAGAAGAAGGGGTTTCACCATGTTGCCCAGGCAGGTAGCAAACCCCTGCATCCAAGTGATCTGTCTAGCACAGCCTCCCAAAGTGCCAGGCTTATAAGTATTAGCCACCATGCCCAGCCTATCTTACTTTTTTGAGACAGGTTTTGGCTCTGTTACCTGGGCTGTAGTGCAGTGGTGCAATCATAGATGACTACAGCCTCGAACTCTCACCTCGCCTTCCTGAATAGCCAGGACTAGAAACACATACCACCACACCCAACTAATAGTTTTTCTACTTTTCTATAGAGACAAAGTCTCACTATGTTGTCCAGGCTGGTTTAGAATTCCTGACCTCAAGCAATCTCCCCACTTCCAAAGTGCTAGGATTACAGGTTATTAGCCACCACACCCAGCCATGCAAAATAAATTCAGACAGACTTGGGAACAAAGGAATTCTGAATTACAAGAAGTTAGTGGTCCAAATACAAATATCAATTATTTAAGTAATTACAATTTATCCATTTTTCAAGAAGATATTATTGAACATTGAATCTCAAAAAGCAGAATAAAGCAAACACCCTGTTAGACCATGCATTCTGGAATAAAATCACTAAAAACAACACAAGTTTTGCTAGTATTCTGGTTCAGTTCTTGGACTTGCTTTGCTGGCCTCCTTGTCCTGAACTGCTCAGTGTGTCTTTACAGTGAGCATCCCTTTACTAGAACCAATCTGACTAGTTCTCTGTTGCTTGATCAGAGAAACCAAACTCAGATACAACAGAGTATCACTGAGTTGGGGAATTCATTAAATCACACCGCTATATTAAAACAAATTTTCAGGCCCGGCACAGTGGCTCACGCCTATAATGACAGCACTTTGGGAGGCTGAAGTGGACAATCACCTGAGGTCAGCAGTTCGTGACCAGCCTGGCCAACATGGTGAAACCCCATCTCTACCAAAATACAAAAATTAGCTGGGTGTGGTGGCCAACTGATATATAAGCAAAAGGTAGCGGTCAACATAGAGGAGAGAAAGAAATGTGCTAAAAGAAGCAGAGACAAGAGACTACAGTCCTCCTAAAAAAACACAGAAAGCCTCGTAGTGTTCAGGAAGCCCATATATATATCTCTTGCTCTGGGGTTCAGAGAGTCCTTGCTGTTCTTTCATTAAATGCCCTGAATTTTTACTAACTAGAGTAGATTTCTATACTTTAATACTAAAACTGCCTTTGCTAGATTGTTTCCTCATAAAAAGAGGCTATTCATCTACACACCTACTTTTGTTCTCAAGGGTTTTTTGCATACAGAAACCTAGATCATGATGGCTCTATTTCACTAAAAGAGATCAAACAATATAATCAGAATAGTTGATGCCAAGACCATTATGGAAAGGAGATACCAGTGAGAAAGTGGCAGGCAAAGAGGAGAAACCTAAGCAATGAGAAAAGGAAAGAGAATATAAGAATTAATCTTATTTGAATTTAGTCACTAAAGGGAAAACCTACAGTATCTTCTGCACACGATTTATCTGTATTAATAACAATAACTATTACTAAGACTTACTTTGTATCTGGTCCTGATTCCATAAATACTTTATACACTTTATCAACTCTTTTAATAGTCATTAACAACACAGGAGGCTGAGGCAGGTGGATCCCTTGAGTCCAAGACCAGCCTGGGCAACATGGGGAAATCCTGTCTCTACTAAAAATATAAAAATTAGCCAGGCATGGTGGCGCATGCCTGTAATCCCAGCTACTTGGGAGGCTGAGGCACGAGAATGGCTTGAGCCCAGGAGGGGGAGGTTGCAGTAAGCCAAGAATACGCTGTGCTCCAGCTTGGGAGATAGAACAGAACTCTGTCTCCAAGGAAAAAACAAATAACAGTCACAACTACCCGGAAAACACAGATACTATTATTCTCATATGGTAAGAAAAGCAAGAAGTTGGCCGGGCACAGTGGCTCATGCCTATAATCCCACCACTTTGGGAGGCCAAGGCGGGTGGATCACTGAGGTCAGGAGTTCCAGACCAGCTTGACCTACATGGAGAAACCCCGTCTCTACTAAAAATACAAAATAAGCCAGGCATGGTGGAGCATGGCTGTAATCCCAGCTACTCGGGAGGCTGAGGCAGGAGAATCACTTGAATCCAGGAGGCAGAAGTTGTGGTGAGCTGAGATTACACCATTGCACTCTACCTAGGCAACAAGGGTTAAACTCCATCTCAAAAAAAAAAAAAAAGAAGTTAGTACAGTCCCTAAATAAAATATAGGTAAGTCAACATTCTTTCCTAATTATGGGAGGGGAAAAGCTAACCAAAAACCTCTTTTGGCATAAATGGCTGCAAACCCTATTACATGTTGTTATGTTACATCATTTACGTCTGTCACAACACTAAACACCTGGCACTATGCTGCAAAACAGACATTATTCCATTTTACGTATGAGGAAACCAAGGTTTATAGAAATTACTTGTCCAAAGTCATATAACTGATAAAGATCCAAAATAGAATTCAGACTCAGCTTTTTTTTTTTTTTTTTTTAAATGGAGACAGAGTCTGCTCAATCCCCTGGGCTGGGGTACAGTGGTACAATCTCGGCTCACCAGAACCTCCACCTCCTGGGTTCAAGCAATTCTCCTGCCTTAGCCTCCCCAGTAGCTGGGATTACAAGCGCACGCCACCACACCCAGCTAATTTTTGTATTTTTAGTAGAGACAGGGTTTCACCATGTTGGCCAGGCTGGTCTTGAACACTGGATCTCAGGCGATCCTCCCACCTTGGCCTCCCAAAGTGCTGGAATTACAAATGTGAGCCACCACACTCGGCCCAAACTCAGCTCTTTACACCTTTTACTACTTCTTCCTATTGTCATCAAAGGGACGAGATGGCTCACACCTCTGCATGGCCAGTACTTTCGAAGCCTAGGCAAAGCCTAGGCAGAAGGATCACTTGAGGCCAGGAGTTCAAGACCAGCCTGACCAACATGGCAAAAACCCTGTCCCTACTACTAAATATACAAAAATTAGCCAGGCGTGGTGGCGTACACTTGTAATCCCAGCTACTTGGGAGGCTGTGACAGGAGAATCGCTTGAACCCAGGAGGCAGAGGCTGCAGTGAGCCAAGATCACGCCACTGCACTCCAGCCTGGGTGACAGAGCAAGACTCCATCAAAAAAAAAAAAAAAAAAAAA
>NW_022437002.1:3090800-3099920 GCF_009761245.1 Sapajus apella
TTTAAAATATATATATATATATATATATATATATATATATATATATACACACACATATATACATGGCCAGACATGGTGGCTCACATCTATAATCCCAGAACATAAGGAAGTAAAGGCAGGAGGATCTTTTGAGCAAGCCAGGAGTTCAAGACCAGCTTGGGCAACACAGTGAGACCCTATCTCTAAAAATAATAAATATTCAAACAAAATACACAAACTGTGTCTTGTTACTGAAGATTCTGATTCAGTAGGTCTGAACTTAAGCCCAAGAATCTCTCTCTCTCTTGTTTTTAAAATAAAGACAATATGCTGCCCCACAGGCCCATGCTATGCTGCCCCAGCTATTCTTGAACTCCTAGGCTCACGTGATCCTCCCACCTTGACTTCCCAAAGTGCTAGGATTACAGTCGTGAGCCACCATGCCCGGCCAAGAATTGCTTTACTGAAACAGCTTCAAAGCACTGGATGGTGAGGGAAAAAGTAAATATTAAACTCCAATACAGAAAGCTAAAAGCTTCAATAAGATGTGTACAACATACAATAGTGGCATCAAAGGCAGGCACACAACCTTGGAGAAAAGTGGGAGTAAAAAATGTTTACCAGAGATGAAGATACATTACTGAAGCTTGAAAGATGAGGAAAAGGCTATGTGGATGAGGAAAAGGCCAGGTGAATGAGGAGGGTAGGGGATTCCAAGTCAAGAAAACTACATAAATAAAAATAGCACTAGTATGCTGAGAAACCGCACAAACTATAAAAATAGCATGGGTATTCACAAAGCTACAAATACTTCAGTACAGCTGAAATGGAGAACCAGTAAGGACTGGAAAGGCAAGCTTGGCATGCGATAGCATGTGCCTGTAGTGCCAGCTACACAAGGGGCTGAGCAGGAGGACTGCTTGAGTCCAGGAGTTCAGGTCCAGCCTGGACAACTCAGTGAGATCCCCATCTCTAAAACTAATAAATTTAAAATTAAAATATATGATATCTTAAAAAAATAGCATGAAAGGCCTCCTATGCCATGAGGAGCTCTGAAGTTATCCCAAAAGCAATAGGAAAGAAAACACACACGCGCGTGCTAAAGGGTGAAACATAAGCAGTTTTAATCTTCATAACATCAATTTGGCAGCAGCACAGACAATTGCTATGAGAAAGAAAAGGGGAGATGCTGGAAAGCCAGTGAGAAGACAACTGAACATCTATCTCCAGGCAAGAAACATGAGCCTATCAAATAAAGCAACACAGGTATAATCTTGAAACTATGGTAGGCAGGAATAAGAGGCAGAAATCTAGGATAGCTCCTAGTATACCGCGAATGGACATATCATCCATAGAAACAGAATAAAGTACAGGAACTGAAGGAAATAAATTCCATTTTGAATAGCATCATGACATTCACTGAGCACCTATGAAAACTAAACTCTTAGGCTTTTCTTTTCTTTTTAATACATATGGAGATCTTGCTATGTTGCCCCAGCCGTTCTCTAACTCCAAGCCTCAACTAAAGTGATTCTCCCACCTTGGCCTCCCAAAATGCTAGGATTACAAGCATGAGACATCACGGCCAGCCAAAAAAAGGTAATTTTTTTTTAAAAGAAAAACTATTCTCTGGGGAAAATAAAATAAAATAAAATGAGCTGGGCACAGTGGATCACACCTGTAATCCTAGCACTTTGGGAGACTGAGGTGGGTGGATAACCTGAGGTCAGGAGTTCAAAACCAGCCTGGCCATCATGGTGAAACCCCATCTTTAAAAAAATAAATAAAATAAAATGAATACTATATTTTGATATAGCTTGGATGTTTGTCCCCTCCAAATCTCATCTGAAATGTGACTTCCAATGTTGGAGGTGAGCCTTGTGTATAGTGTGTGACTCATGGGGGCTGATCCCTCATGAACTGCTTGATACCCTCCCCATGGTAATGAATGAGTTCTCACTCTGTCAATCCACACAAGAGCTGGTTGTTTAAAAGTGTCTGGAACTGGGTGTGGTGGCTCACATCTATAATCCCAGTACTTTGGAAGGCCAAGGCAGGTGGATCACCTGAGGTCAAGAGACCAAGACCAGCCTGGCCAACAGGGCAAAACCCCATCTCTACTAAAAATGCAAAAGTGCCGGGCGCGGTGGCTCAAGCCTGTAATCCCAGCACTTTGGGAGGCCGAGGCGGGTGAATCACGGGGTCAAGAGATAGAGACCATCCTGATCAACATGGTGAAACCCCGTCTCTACTAAAAATACAAAACATTAGCTGGGCATGGTGGCGCGTGCCTGTAATCCCAGCTACTCAGGAGGTTGAGGCAGGAGAATTGCCTGAACCCAAGAGGCAGAGGTTGCGGTGAGCTGAGATTGTGCCATTGCACTCCAGTCTGGGTAACATGAGTGAAACTCCATCTCAAAAAAAAAAAAAAAAAAAATGCAAATGTTAGCCAGGTGTGGTGGCACACGCCTGTAATCTGAGCTACTGGGGGACTGAGGCAGGAGGATCGCTTGAACCCAGGAGGCGGAGGTTGCAGTGAGCTGAGATGGTGCCACTGTGCTCTAGCCTGGGCAATAGAGGGAGACTCCGTCTCAAAAAAAAGAAATGTCTGGAACCTCTTCTCTCTCCAGCTCCCTCTCTGATCATGTGACACATGTGCTCCCACTGTGCCTTCTGTCATGAGTAGAAGTGTCCTGAGGCCTCACCAGAAGCAGACGCTGTACCTTACTTCCTGTACAGTCTGCAAAACTGTGAGACAAACCTCTTTTTGTTATAAATTGCCCAGTCTCCTATATTCCTTTATAGAAACAGAAAATAGACTAACATACTTTTTTAAAACAAAATGAGAATGATAAAAATGTACATACAGTACTGGGTGGTTCAAATCATGTAAAAATATTAGAACAGTGCCAGGACACAGCTTGTGATTACTCATTAATACTCATACAGAAAGGAAAAATACAAAAATAAAATTATTTCTAGGTCAGGTGAGGTGGCTCACATCTGTAATCCCAGCACTTTGGGAGGCCAAGGCAGGTGGATCATCTAAGGTCAGGGGTTCCAAACCAGTCTGGTCAACATGGTTAGAACCCTGACTCTATTACAAAAATTAGCCAGGCGTGGTGGCGTACGCCTGTAATCCCCGCTACTCAGGAGGCTGAGGCATGAATCGCTTGAATCCAGAAGGCAGAGTGCAGTGAACTGAAATTGTGCCACTGTGCTCCAGCCTTCGTGAGAGACTGTCTCAAAAAAAAAAAAAAAAACCCACATAAAATTACCTTTAGATTTCACTGGATACATGCACCCAACCTATTTCAGCATATCTACTAACCATTTTTTTTTTTTTAGACAAGAGGTTCACTCTTGTCACCCAGGCTGGAGTGCAAAGGCTCATCTCAGCTCAACCTCTACCTCCCAGGTTCAAGCGATTCTCCCTCCTCAGTCTCCAGAGTAGCTGGGATTACAGGTGAACGCCACCACGCCTGCCTAATTTTTGTATTTTTAGTAGAGATGGGGTTTCACCATGTTGGCCAGGCTGGTCTCAAACTCTTGACCTCAGGTGATTCACCTGCCTCAGCCTCCCAAAGTGCTAGGATATCAGGCATGAGCCACCGCACCCAGCCAGGTGCTTTTAAATACATACAATAACCATGACTAGGTTAATGAACTATCCCCTTGTTAAAATTCTTAGGGAACTTGCTTTAATAAAGAACAACTGTCGGCCGGGCGCGGTGGCTCATGCCTGTAATCCCAGCACTTTGGGAGGCCGAGGCGGGTGGATCACAAGGTCAAGAGATCGAGACCATCCTGGTCAACGCGGTGAAACCCCGTCTCTACTAAAAATACAAAAAATTAGCTGGGCATGGTGGCGCATGCCTGTAATCCCAGCTACTCAGGAGGCTGAGGCAGGAGAATTGCCTGAACCCAGGAGGCGGAGGTTGCGGTGAGCCGAGATCGTGCCATTGCACTCCAGCCTGGGTAACAAGAGCGAAACTCCGTCTCAAAAAAAAAAAAAAAAAAAAAAAAGAACAACTGTCATCAGCAGATCAATCATCTGTACATTAACTGCATCTAAAGAGTTTCAGAGCTCACTGACAACACCTGTTCTCTATAGTTTAAGCACTCCTCTTCCCAGGACTGTTAACAAGTTTATTTACAGTGTTAGCCTGCAAATACTTCCTTCAAAGAGAAAAGAAAGTAGTCATTAGCTCCAGTGAAACATTTTGTGTGGCTTGGAAAAACTCCAAATCCACAGTGTAAGTTGTAGAAAGAGTAATCCTCCCATGCTGTTATTTTTTTTTTTTTTTTCGAGATGGAGTCTTGCTCAGTGCAACCTCTGCCTCCCAGGTTCAAGTGGTTCTACCGCATCAGCCTAACGAGTAGCTGGGATTACAGGGACCACCACCACACTCAGCTAATCTTCTGTATTTTTATTAGAGATGGGGTTTCATTTCACCATGTTAGCCAAGATGGTCACTCGATCTCCTGACCTCGAGATCTACCTGCCTCGACCTTCCAAAGTGCTGGGATTATAGGCGTGAGCTACTGTGCCGGCCCCATGCCCCTTTTATAATGACCACTGGCCCTGGTGAAGAAATTTGTTATTTTTGTGTATATATACTACAGATCGATGCACCCTTTCAAATCTGAGAAATGAAACCATGTCTACTGAAAAAAATCTTGAACACAAATATTCACAGCAGCATTATCCATCATAGCAAAAAAAATGAAAAGTAAAAGGCCCATCAACTGATAAATGGATAAATTAAATGTAGCAGATCTATACAATGAAATATGCATAAAGAAGAAATGATGTACTAAATGCCACATACAACATAGACGAACCCTTAAAACATTATGCTAAGTGAAAGAAGGCAGTCACAAAACATCATTCAAGTATATCCAGAACAGGCAAACAGAGACAGAAAGTGGACTGGTGACTGCTACTGGGTAAAGGATTGTTGGGATAATGGAATATTCTAAAATTGATGATGATGATGATACTTGCACAATTATGAATACAATAAAAACTATTGAATTATACACTTTATTTTTTTATTTTTTAAGACAGAGTCTTGCTCTTGTCACCCAGGCTGGAGTGCAATGGTGAGATTTCAGCTCACTGCAACCTCTGCTTCCTGGGATCAAGCGATTCTCCTGCCTCAACCTCTTGAATAGCTGCAATTACTGGCACCCACCACCACACCTAGCTAATTTTCGTTTGTATTTTTAGTAGAGATGGGGTTCCACCATGTTTGCCACACTGATCTGGAACTCCTGACATCAGATGATCCACCTTCCTTGGCCTCCCAAAGTGCTGGAATTTACAGACATGAGCCACTACACCTGGCCAAAGCAACTATTTTTTAAAATTTTTTAACAGGCCAGGCATGATGGCTCACACCTATAATCCCAGCACTTTGGGAGGTCAAGGCAGGAGGTCTGCTGGAGGCCAGAAGTTCAAGACAAGCCTGGGCAACATAGTGACACCCAATTTGTACAAAACAATAGTTAACAAATAAAAATAAATTTAAAAATTTTTAGGGCCCCAATTTCCATGAACCTAGAACAGTGTTCCTGAGACTCATAAAAATATTAAGGCAATCTGACCATAAAAGAACACTTACTGGCCTGGCACGGTGGCTCACACTTGTAATCCCATCACTTTGGGAGGCCAAGGCAGGCGAATCATGAGGTCAGGAGTTCTAGACCAGCCTGGCCAGCATGGTGAAACCTTATCTCTACTAAAAATACAAAAAATTAGCTATAATCCCATCTACTAGGGAGGCTGAAGCAGGAGAATTTCTTGATCCCAAGAGGCAGAGGTTGCAGTGAGCCAAGATTATGCCACTGCACTCCAGCCTGATCAACAGAGTGAGATTCTGTCTCAAAAAAAAAAAAAAAAAAAATCCTATCCACAGTTTACAAAGCACTTCGACCACATCTGTAACCGAAATTCAAAATACAACTCTTTCTAACTGCTGTTTTTTCCTTTAAGAATCTCAGGATTCATTATGCTTCCCTCTTTTCTTTATCCACCAGGACCATCAGGGTAAATTCTATAACCCATTATTCTGGTACATATTTCTAAATTTACTCCAATTCATTTTCCTACATTCCCATAGTTACTTCTCACTACCACCTATCATACAACTTTTACTAATTTCACATCAAAAACCTTTGGGGACTGGGCACCATGGCTAACTCCTGTAATCCTAGCACTCTGAGAGGCCTAGGAGGGTGGATCACCTGAGATCAGGAGTTCAAGACCAGCCTGGCCAACATGGCAAAACCCCATCTCTACTAAAAATACAAAAATGAGCTGGGCATGGTGGCACACGCCTGTAATCCCAGCTACTCAGGAGGCTTAGGCAGGAGAATCACTTGAACCCAGGAGGCAGAGGCTGCAGCGAGCCAGAATCGTGCCACTGCACTCCAGCCTAGGTGATGGAGCAAGACTCCGTCTCAAGAAGAAAAAAAACAGAACAACAACAAAAAAAAATTGGCCAGGCACAGTGGCTCATGCCCATAATCCCTTTGGGAGGCCGAGGCAGGTGGATCACTTGAGGTCAGGAGTTTGAAATCAGCCTGGCCAACATGGTGAAACCCTGTCTACTAAAAATAGAAAAAGTAGCCAGGAGTGGTGGCATGTGCTTGTAATCCCAGCTACTCGGGAGGCTGAGGCATGATAACTGCTTGAACCCAGGTGGCGTAGGTTGCAGTAAGGCGAGATGAAGCCACTGCACTCCAGCCTAGGCAACAGAGTGAGACTCAGTCTCAAAAAAAAAAAAAAAAAAAAAAAAACCCAAGCACAGTGGCTCACGCTTGCAATCCCAACACTTTGGGAGGCTGAGGCGGGTGATCACAAAGTCAAGAGATCAAGATCATCCTAGCTAACACAGTGAAACCCCATATCTACTAAAAATACAAAAACAATTAGCCAGGCATGGTGGCATGCATCTGTAGTCCCAGCTATCCAGGAGGCTGAGGCAGGCAAACTGCTTGAACCCAGGAGGCACAGGTTGCTGTGAGCGAGAACCACACCAATTCGCTCCAGCCTAGGTGAGGAAGGAGACCCAGGCATGTGGGATCAATTTCTCCTTTGACTGCCACTCTGTGTTTCCAACAGAAGAAAAGGCTGACTGACTGGCATCTCCTAATTCACCTTCCTGTAGGTGGCAGGCTTGGTCTTGGGGAAACTCTCCGGAAGACACTGTTTTTACTTAAAACAAGATCAAACCCAGAAACCTTTTCACATGTGAGTCCTAAAACTAAACCCTAAACCTTTTCACTGTAAACCAGAAACTTTTTCACATGTGATTCCTAAAACTGTAAACCCGAAACGCTTTCATATGTGATTTCTAAGGCTGTAAACCTAAAAGTCTTCCACGTGTAATATCTAAAGTATAAGCCTATATAAAGGCAGAACCTTCCTTTGTTAAACGAGCTGAATTTAGACAAATTATTCCTCAGCTCCTGGCTGTAATAAACTCCTTCCTTCCCCATTCAGTGTTCAAGGGCTCTGTTTCCCACCGCTCCTGCTACATTTTTGGTGTGTTGGCCACATTTTTGGTGAGTTGGCTAGGAAGTGAGTCTCGGATAGCAGACGGTGGGAAAAACTCTCTCGGGCATTTGCCTAGCCCTGTGGAGCATCCCTGCGCCGGGCGGGGGGCATCGCATCCCATCCGCTACGCGAATCCTGAGAGCGCTCCTGGGCAGGTATTTGCCCGGTGGAAAAGCCTCACTGGAGCGGAGCAGGGAGGCCCCGCAGTGTGGATCCACCCAGTGGCTGAACACGGAGAAGGAATGTCCGGACAACTAAATATGGTAAGATTAACCCAGGGGAAAATAGCCCACCCCATTTTGGGTGGAAGCTTGTCCTAATCACCCACAGGTGCCAGATTCGGCACTTTTGAACGTGGAGCTCGCTCTCTCTGTAACTAACCTTGGAAGCTTTATGCTTATGGTTTCAAATTGGAAGGAAATCGATCGTGTGTGTGTGTGTGTGTGTGTGTGTGTGTGTGTAGATGGGTCCGACTGAACTCAGCTGTGAAAGGTAATTAGGAGGGGCCTCACGTGTCAAGCAATTTCTTAAGAATTAGAGACAGCCACATAAGGCTGAGTGGAGAAGCCTCCGCCATCTGGGCGTTGGCTCTGTGCTGCCTCTTGCTGGGCGGGAACTGCTGTAAGTGAACTAACACTGTCCTAACTGTGGGAACTGTTTCTTTGGAGTGTTAGTATGGGTCACTCCCACAGCAAGCCCACTCCTTTAAAGACCATGCTAAAAAATTTCAAAAAGGAATTTTGTGGGAATTATAAAGTAACTATGACACCAGAAAAATTAAGAACTTTACGTAAGGTAAATTGGCCAGCATTTAACGTAGGTTGGCCCCTAAAGGGGACCCTAGACAGGTCTCCTGTCTCCAAAGTAAAGCATAAAGTTATATGCGGTGAGCTAGAACACCTCAATCAATTTCCATACATAGATTCGTGGTTGCAGTTAGTTTTAAACCTTCCAAAGTGTTTGGGAGGGCAGACAGCATCTATTTTAGTGGCCAAGGGACAAACCACTAGAAACCACTATCCCCACCCCTGCCCCACAGAGAGGCGCAGACTCCCAAGGTTCTGGCAGCTCCAAGTTTTTAATACCAAGGAGCCACAAGCTCTCGCTAACCTACTGCAAACAATTATTCAGACTCATAACCCCAGGAATGGGCATGCATCTGTAAGCCCAGCTATCCAGGAGGCTGAGGCAGGCAAATTGCTTGAACCCAGGAGGCAGAGGTTGTTGTGAGCCAAGACCATACCACTTCACTCCAGCCTAGGCAAAAGGGTGAAACTCCATCTCAAAAAAAAAACTTTTGAAACTAAACAAGGTAAAGATACATCATAAACATCTCTACAAGTTGCCATTTCAGAGGCATATATAATCAAGCACCATTCAGCATTAGAGAAGAGCATCTGACTGAACTTTTTTTTTTGAGATGGAATCTTGCTCTGTTGCCCAGGCTGGAATGCAGAGGTGCAAAGTCTGCTCACTACAATCTCTGCCTCTTTAGGTTCAAGCAGTTCTCCTGCCTCAGCCTCTCAAGTAGCTGGGACTACAGGCACCCACCACCACACCAGGCTAATTTTTTGTAT
>NW_022437002.1:3100320-3151351 GCF_009761245.1 Sapajus apella
CCGCCTCCCGGGTTCAGGCAATTCTCCTGCCTCAGCCTCCTGAGTCGCTGGGATTACAGGCACGCGCCACCATGCCCAGGTAATTTTTTGTATTTTTAGTAGAGACAGGGTTTCACCATGTTGACCAGGATGGTCTCGATCTCTTGACCTCGTGATCCACCCGCCTCGGCCTCCCACAGTGCTGGGATTACAGGCTTGAGCCACCGCGCCCGGCCTAAGATTAATTCTTAAAGTCATAGTCAGGCTGGGCACTGTGGTTCACACCTGTAATCCCAACACTTTGTGAGGCCGAGGCAGGAGGTTTCCTTGAGGCCAGTTTAAAACCAGCCTGGACAACATGGTGAAACCACGTGTCTATTAAAAACACAAAAATTAGCTGGGCATAGTGTTGCACCCCTGTAATCCCAGCTACTCAGGAGGCTGAGGCACCAGAATCACTTAAACCCAGAAGCAGGAGGTTGTAGTGAGCCAAGATTGTGCCACTGTGTGACAGACTGAGAGTCTGTCTCAAAAAAAAAAAAAAAAGTTATAATTGAAGGTTTCCTGATGATTCTTTTGACCAAGTACATGTTAAGCCTTGTGAATTCCAAATATAATGAAAAGGCTCTAAGAGTACATGCATTAAGAGAATAAAAAATACAAAAATGGATTATTCAGCTTTAACACATTAACTAAATGCTACTAGCACAAATGCTAAGGTACCTAAGCAACCTACCCAGGAAGACAAGATTCATCGTTTAAGAGAGTCCCTCAGCAGGTACAACAGAAAAAGACTTCCAGGGAACGTCAAGACTCCCCAGTTTGGGAAATACTTGAGCTCCCTCTCAGTTTAACAGAGTAGTTCCTGTTAATTACAAGTTATAAATATTAACTATAGCTCTTTCCTTTTGCCTCACTACCCCCCTGAGAGCAAGATGGGTCACCAGCAGCTCTACTGGAGCCACTCACAATAATTCAGCCAGGGTTCTCGATCTCGTTGCATCTGCTCAGACCAGCAAGACCTGACCCAAATTACCGCCTCAATATGCATCACCATTGTTTCTATAAGTAAGTGAAGAAAATGGGTTTCATTAAGTTGGGATACATTAAGTTGGACGAAGTGATCTTCCTTGAATGGATTTTCCAAATAATCCACCCAATGAAAGAAACCATGCTAGCTCTTTGCACATACAATAAAAATAAAATTTTTAAAACCCTTCAAAAAAAAAGATTAACAGCACTGGAGAGTTAAGAATGGTTTACACATCAGAGGTGGGTGTCAGAATACCATTGTAAGATGGCCACACCAAGTGAAAGAAAGAGAGGGTGCAAGTGAAGTCAAAATATATTCATCGACTGACTCTTATCTGGCTCTCTGGGGTTATCTCCTATAGGCTGTCAATCTATGGTGGATACTGATAAATCCTCGTGCTAAAAGAGTACAAGCAAAGTGAGTAAGCTCTGTGGAATTGTCCTCCAAATTTCCCTTCCCCCAGGGCAGAGCTTCTACCTATCTCTGTCCCTCATAATCCAGTACAGAGGCTACAGTTCAATCAACTTTAAATTTTTTTGCCCTATTTCATCAACCGCTTTATCCCACAGCAATTTACAGAGAAAACAGATTTCATAACAATGAAATCTGTTCAGGCTGGAGTGCCTGAACTCCCTGGGCTCAAGCAATCCTCCCGCCTCAGCCTCCGGAGTAGGACTACAGGCATGTGCCACCATCACCAGCTAATTTTCTTTTTATTATAGAGACAGGGTCTCACTATACGGCCCAGGCTGCTCTCAAACTCCTGGCCTCAAGCAATCCTCGGCCTCCTGAGTATCTGAGATTAGACGCAGGAGCCAACGATGTACCCGGCTTTGTTTTCTAGTATTTTGATCCATGTCCATTATATATACTTTTCTTTCTTTTTTTTTTTTTTTTTTGAGATGAAGTTGTACTCTGTCACCAGGCTGGAGTGCAGTGGAGCAAATGAAGCTCACTGCAACCTCTGCGTCCCAGGTTCAAGCAATTCTCATCCCTCAGCCTTTCAAGCAGCTGAAATTACAGGCACTCGCCATGACAGCTGGCTAATTTTTGTATTTTTAGTAGAGATGGGGTTTCACCATGTTGCCCAGCTTGGTCTCCAACTCCTGACCTCAGGTGATCCATTCGCCTCGGCCTCCCAGAGTGCTGGGATTACAGGCATGAGCCACAGCACCCGGCCTGAAATAAAACTTAAGTATTTTTAAAACCAGTTTGGCCCAGCGCAGTGGCTCACGCCTATAATCCCAACACTTTGGGAAGCTGAGGCGGGCAGATCACCGGAGGTCAGAAGTTCGAGACCAGCCTGACTACATGGAGAGACCCTGTTTCTACCAAATATACAAAAAGTAGCCAGGCACAGTGGTGCATTTCTGTAATCCCAGTTACTCAGGAGTCTGAGGCAGGAGAATCACTTGAACCCAGGAGGTGGAGGTTGCCATGAGCCAAGATTGCGCCATTGCACTCCAGCCTGGGCAACAAGTGCGAAATCCCATCTCAAGGAAAAAAAAACCAAAATCAGTCATGGCCAGGCATGGTGGCTCACACCTATAATCGCAGCACTTTGAGAAGTCGAGTTGGGTGGATCACTTGAGCCCAGGAGGTGGAAACCAGTCTGTGCAACATGGCAAGACCCTGTCTCTATTAAAAAAAAAAAAAAAAAGACATATATTTAATCACAGCTTAAAAAGATAATTATTAAAAGGTGGGGAAATTCATCTAGGCTCAGTGGCTCACGCCTGTAATCCCAGTACTTTGGGAGGCCAGGGCAGGCGAATCACCTGAGGTCAGAAGTTCAAGACCAGCCTGGCCAATGTGGTAAAACCCTAACTCTACAAAAATATAAAAATTACCCAGGCATGATGGCAGGTGCCTGTAATCCCAGCTACTCGGGAGGCTGAGGTAGGAGAATCACTTGAACCTGGGAGGCAGAGGTTGTAGTGAGCCGAGATGGAGCCACTGAACTCAGCCTGGACAACAGAGCAAGAATCCATCTCAAAAAATAAAAATAAAAAAAATTAAAAAAAAAAAAGGAGAAAACCACTAAGAGGATTTGTTACATCAAACAGGAAAATCCTAACTTCAAAAGGTAAACTTTTTTTTCGTTTTTTGAGATGGAATCTCACTCTGTCACCCAGCATGGAGTACAGTGGCACAATCTTGGCTCACTTTAATCTTCGCCTCCCGAATTCAAGTGGTTCTCCTGCCTCAGCCTCCTGAGTAACTGGGATTATAGGTGCGTGCCACCACGCCCAGCTGATATTTTTGTATTTTTAGTAGAGACGGGGTTTCACCATGTTGACCAGGCTGGTCTCAAACCCCTGATCTCTAGTGATCTGCCCACCTTGGCTTCCCAAAGTGCTAGGATTACAGGTGTGAGCAACCAAGCCCCCTCACCCTTTTTTTTTTTTTTTTTGAGACAGGGTCTCACTCTGTCACACAGAGCGGAGTGCAGTGACAGGTTCTAGCTCACTGCAACCTACACCTGCTGGTCTCAAGTGATCCTCCCACCTCAGCCCTCCAAGTAGCAAGGACCACCACACCTGGCCAATTTCTGCATATTTTGCAGAAATGAAGTTTCACCATGTTGTCCAGGCTCCTCTTGAACCACTGGGTTCAAATCATCTGCCCAGCTTGGCCTCCAAAGTACTGGAATTACAGGTGTGAGCCACTGCATCCAGCCAAAAGATGAAAAACTTTTTAATATAAGTCTGACAGTGGGCCAGGAAAGGTGGCTCACGCCTATAATCCCAGCACTTAGGAAGGCCAAGGCAGGTGGATCACCGAGGTCAGAAGTTCCAGACTAACCTAGCCAAGATGGTGAAACCTATTTTCTACTAAAAATACAAAATTAGCCAGGCGTGCCAATTGTGGTGGCTCACACCTGTAATTCCAGCACTTCAGGAGACAGAGGCAGGAGGATCACCTGAGGTCAGGAGTTTAAGACCAGCCCTACCAACATAGAGAAACCCTGTCTCTACTAAAAATACAAAAATAGCCAGACAGTAGTGCATGCCTGTAATCCCAGGTACTCAGGAGGCTAAGTCAAGAGAATCGCTTGAACCCAGAAAGCAGAGGTTGTAGTGAGCCGAGCTAGCGCCACGCACACCAGCCTGGGCAATAAGAGCAAAACTCTGTCTCAAAAAAATAAATAAATAAATAAAAACTTGGCCTGGTGCGGTGGCTCACACCTGTAATCCAGCACTTTGGGAGGCCAACGAGGGCAGATCACCTGAGGTAGGGAGTTTGAGACCAGCCTGACCAACATGGAGAAACCCGTCTCTATTCAAAATACAAAAAAATTAGCCGGGCGTGGTGGCGCATACCTGTAATTCCAGCTACTCAGGAGGCTAAGGATTGAACCTGGGAGGCAGAGGTTGCAGTGAGCTGAGATTGCACCACTGCACTCCAGCCTGGGCAACAAGTGCAAGATACTCCATCTCAAAAAAAAAAAAAAAAAAAAATTTAAAAAGCATGGTGGTGCACGCTTGTAGTCATAGCTCCTCAGGTGGCTAAGGCAAGAGAATCACTTGAGCCCAGGAGGCACAGGTTGCAGCGAGCTGAGATCTCGCCACTGCACTCCAGCCTGGACTAGAGAACAAGAGTTCATCTCTTTTTTTTTTTTATTTTGTCACACATCACAACCTCACTTTTTGTTTGTGAGTTAATTTCAAAAAAAGAAGTCTGAGCCAGACACGGTGGCTCACGCCTATAATCCCAGCACTTTGGGAGGCCAAGGCAGAAGGATCACCTGAGGTCAGGAGTTCAAAACCAGCCTGACCAACATGGTAAAACCCGTCTCTACTACAAATACAAAAATTAGCCGGGCATGGTGGTGTGTGCCTGTAGTCCCAGCTACTCAGGCAGCTGAGGCAAGAGAATCACCTGAACCCAGGAGGCAGAGGTTGCAGTGAGCCAAGATTGTGCCACTGCACTCCAGCCTTGGATGACAGAGCGAGACCCTGTCTCAAAAATAAAAAAGGAGTTTGAGACCAGCCTGAGCAACATGGCAAAACCCCATCTCTATAAAAAAATACAAAGATGAGCTAGGCATGGTGGCCTGCACTTGTGGTCCCAGCAAAGGGAGGCTAAGGCATTAGAATAGCCTGAGCCAGGGAGGCAGAGGTTGCAGTGAGCCTAGATGGTGCCCGTTGCACTCCAGCCTGGGCAACAGGAGTGAAACTCATTCTCCATAAATAAATAAATAGAAAAAGTATAAAGGCGATTGCTCTTAAATGGTAGTAATTATAAGAGAAATAAAATATCTGGTATGATAAAAAGTCTCCACAGCCCCAACACTACTGACATCACAGCCTGTGATATTCTTTACTTCATTACTTCACTGGTGAAAATATCCTGCCAATTTGATCTTAAACTCTGTTCCATTATGCCAAAGGACCATTAAAAAAAAAAAAGCCAAATGCAGGGTAGAATGAGCTGGCAATAGGAACACTTTATATTGAGTCATTCTGTCTGTACGGAGACAGGTTTCCCACATTACCACTTAGAACACACATGTAATAAAAAACAGAACTGAAGAAAAATGAACTGTGGCATTTACTGCTTTTGGAAGTTGGGGGGATGGACTCCTGCAATTATAGGAGAATGGTCAACATTTGTACTCATCTCATCAAGTTTACAATCTCTAAATTACAAGCAAAATTATGGCAAAACAATTCTTTGGCCTGTAATGTCCTACCTGGTTGCAATAGTTTTGTCTGGTTTATCTTGCCTAAGGAAGCAGAAATAGGTCAGAACATGGACCCTGGAATCAAAGACTGATTTCAAAAACCAGGTATAACCTGGTAACTAAGCTTCAGTTTCTTACTTTTCAAAAAAGGGTATCTGGCCAGGTGCAGTGACTCACGCCTGGAATCCCAACACTTTGGGAGGCCGAGGTGGGTAGATCACGAGGTCAGGAGTTGAGACCAGCTTGGCCAACATAGTAAAACCTCATCTCCACCAAAAATACAAAAATTAGCCAGGTGTGGTGGTGGGCACCTATAATTCCAGCTACTCAGGAAGCTGAGGTGGAAGAATCACTTGAACTTGGGAGGCAAAGGTTGCAGTGAGCCAAGACCACATCACTGCACTCCAGCCTTTTTTTGAGACGGAATCTTACTCTGACAGAGTAAGACTCAAAAAATAAAGAGTATTTATCTCCTTCATAAGATTGCTGTAAGGATTAAATACAGGAAATACAATAGCCCAATGCCTAGAACATAATAAATGTTTCCATTATCATCAGTGGTTCTCAATCTCTTTTCCATTCTGCCCCACGTGACAGAACAGGCTCCTATCAGTAACAGTGGCTAATAAGGGCAGAGATTCTCCACCCAGAGCTATGCCCCTTCGCTCTTCGATTATACTACCCTCACCACAGCTGCCTATTCAAGTGGCATCTACCTGTTGCCATGTGTTTCCCAGCAGGATGGCTGAGCTGTAAGATCCACTCCTTTACCTGAGAGCAAAACTGAAGAACCTCTGGTCTTCCCTCATTCAACACGAAAGTTTCATAATACCTCCTGGAAAAGGGGCATGAAAAACACAACAGACTCTGCTCTAGAACAGTTCAGTCCAGAAGGTGAGAACACTAAAACTAGTATAATACACTATAATGATTATAAAAAAGTAATCTGTGGGTGGTCCACAACTGCAACATACCAACTACCCTGAGTTCCATAATGTTATTCATTAACATTAATGTGTCCCAGCGTCCAGTGGGTTCAAGTGACCAGACCAAAGAATTGTGTCCAGCCCAAAGAACTTTGTAATGATAAATGCCAATTCAAGTGTCCGGCCCAAAGAACTGTATTGTAACAATGAATGCTACTTCCAAGGTCACTAGTTTAGGCTACCTGGGTGAGAAACAGGTTTTGCCATTTATTATTATTAACTCAAGTTTACTAACTGACCTGGATGAAACTGCTCAGTCAGATGTGACTCTGTACGATAGGGCTCCATATAAGACAGAGGCCTGAGTAAGCCTTCAAGAAGCTCTTGTTAACTTGCAGAGCAATGATCAGATCTTAGAGCTCTGCCAAGAACTGACCTAGAGTTTGATTTGTTCACCTAGCAAAGAACAGGCCAAGAACCTTGACTCTCCTTTCAGCTTTCACCCACCAAGTCTACATAAGGAAACACAACAAAAGATCTTATAGATCTTTCTTACAAATTTTAAGAAACCAATGTTGCCAGCTGCGCTGGCTCACGCCTGTAATCCCAGCACTTTGGGAGGTCAAGGCAGGTGGATCACGAGGTCAGGAGTTTGAGATCAGCCTGGCCAATATGGTGAAACCCTGTCTCTATTAAAAATACAAAAATTAGCTGGGCATAGTGGTGCACACCTGTAGTCCCAGATACTCAGGAGGCCGAGGCAGAAGAATTGCTTGAACCCGGGAGGTGGAGGCTGCAGTGAGCCAAGATCACACCACTGCACTCCAGCCTGGGCGACACAGCAAGACTCCATCTCAAAAAAAAAAAAAAAAAAAAAGTTTATGATTCCTAAATAACATTTAGCCAAATGGTACAGAAATTACAGAATTTATTTTTGCTCCCCTACACAGATGACACCCAAATCAAATACCTCCTACCTTGATCTCCCGCTACATGTAGAGCTGCCCACAGTATACACCCAGATATTCTACTTCTACCTCAACTCAACAGGTGTACTATCAAATTAAATACCTTGTCCCAAACCAGAGCCACTTTGCACTCCTTTTTCTCCATTACTTCATTTTTCCAGGATATAAGATTTCTAATTCAGTCACCAAATTCTGTACATATCTTCATCCTGAAGAAAGAGAAACCTTCTGGCCAGGCGCAGTGGTTCACACCTGTATTCCCAGCACTTTGGGATGCCAGCGCAGCCAGATCACGAGGTCAGGAGTTCGAGACCAGCCTGACCAACATGGTAAAACCCTGTCTCTACTAAAAGGCTAAGGCAAGAGAACCCGGGAGGTGGAGGTTGCAGTAAGCCAAGATCGCCTCACTGAACTCTATGACTCCGTCTCCCAAAAAAAGAAAGAAAGAGAAAACCTCTTTTTTCTTTGTTTTGGAGACGGAGTTTCACTCTTGTCAAAGAGCACCTTGCTGGTCTAGAACTCCCGACCTCAGGTGATCCACCCTCCTTGGCCTCCCAAAGTGCTGGGATTATAGGTGTGAGTGCCACTGTAACTCAGCTGAAAACATTTTCTTTTTTTTAAATTTTTTTTGAGGCAAGGTCTCTCTCTGTTGCCCAGGCTAAAGTGCAGTGGCACAATCTATGTTCCTTGTAACCTCTGCTTCCCAGGCTCAAGCGATCCTTCCACCTCAGCCTCCCAAGTAGCTGGGACCACAGGCATGCGCCATCATGCCCAAATAATTTTTTTTTTTGAGACAGAGTTTCGGGCCAAGGAGGGAAAAAAAGAGAGAGAGAGACAGAGTTTCACTCTCTTTTTAATTTAGAGACAGGGTTTCACCATGTTGGCCAGGCTGGTCTTAAACTTCTGACCTCGTGATCCACCCGCCTCGGCCTCCCAAAGTGATGGAATTACAGGCGTGCACCACTGCACCTGGCTGAGAGACAGAGTTTCACTCTTATTGTCGAGGCTGGAGTGCAGTGGCACGACCTCGGCTCACTGCAACCTCCACCTCCCGGGTTCAAGCAGTTCTCCTGCCTCAGCCTCCCATGTAGCTAGGATTACACACGCTCACTAGGCCCAGCTAATTTTTGTATCTTTAGTAGAGATGGGGTTTCACTGTGTTCGCCAAGCTGGTCTCAAACTCATGATCTCATGATCCACCCGCCACGACCTCCCCAACTGCTGGGACGACAAGCATGAGCCACCACGCAAATTCTGTCTTCATTTCTACTATGATAAAGAACCTGGCCAGGTGCAGTGGCTCACATTTGTAATCCCAGTACCCTGGCAGTTCAAAGCGGGTGGATCGCTTTGAGCCCAGGAGTTCAAGATCAGCCTGGCCAACATGGTAAAACCCCATCTCTACAAAAAAAATACAAAAATTAGCCAAGTGTGGTGGTGTATGACTGTAGTCCCAGCTACTTAGGAAGCTGAGGTGGGAGGATCGCTTGAACCAGGAGGTAGAGGTTGCAGTGAGCCAAGATCACACCACCGCACTCCAACCTGGATGACAGAGCCAGACCTTGTCTCAAAAAAAAGAAACAAGAGTGGGCACAGTGGCTCACACCTGTAATCCCAGCATGTTGGGAGGCCAAGGCAGGTGGATGACTTGAGGTCAGAAGTTCGAGACCAGCCTTGCCAACATGATGAAACCCCCTTTCTACCAAAAATATAAAAATTAGCTGGGTATGATGGCGGGCACCTGTAATCCCAGCTACCAGAGAGGCTGAGGCAGGAGAATTGCTGGAAACTGGGAAGTGGAGGCTGCAGTGAGCTGAGATCACACCACTGCACTCCAGCCTGGGCAACAGAGTAAGACGGGTGAGACTCCGTCTCAAAAAAAAAAAAAGCCAGGTACGGTGGCTCACACCTGTAATCCCAGCACTTTGGGAGGCCGAGGCAGGCGGAACACAAAGTCAGCAGTTCAAGACCAGCCTGAACAACATGGTGAAACCCCAGCCCTACTAAAAATTCAAAAATTAGCCAGGCGTGACGGTGCATGCCTGTGATCCCAGCTACTCAGGAGGCTAAGGCAAGAGAATTGCTTGAACCTGGGAATTGGAGGTTGCAGTGAGCCGCAATCACACCACTGCACTCTAGCCTGGGCGACAGAGCAAGACTCCATCTCAAAAACATAAAAAGAAAAAATAAAAACAAATATGGTTCACTTTTGGGGAGATCAGAGGAAGTATAATAAATTCAGGCATGCACGTATACATGTACCTGATTTTTTTCTGAAGTAAAACAGAAGCACTAGAGGCCTAATGAAAAATGTCAGTTCTCACTCATTAGTACTCAGATGGGTGATACAAAATGTACCTTTGCAAATTCAACCTATACCCAATGTCAAAGAATCCCCTGATCAAAACAATGTAATCTTCTGGTTGGTCTCTACCAAGAAGTCAGGAAACATGAATCAGGCTAACCTCTCTTCAGAGTAAAATGTGCTATGATTCTTGATATGATTTTAGATTAATAAGACTAAATAAGTTAAAATTAAAAACTAAACAATTTTACAAGAGGACAAAGATGGTTAAAACCTAAAAACCACAACCACTTCTCTCTGACACAGTATCAGTCCCATTTCAAATAAATCTCACTTGCACAGCTGATGTTATCAACTTCCCCCTACTTTTAACTACAACATCTTAAAATCAAGTCACCCACACCCAAGAGAAAAGATTCAAAAATATGTATCTGTCCTATAAACAACCCAACAATTCTTATATCAATAGGAAAAAAAGTATCCTTTGTTCCAAAAAAGTGTTCTTAAAAATGCATTCTTCATTTAACACCAAACTCAGTGCCTCAAAAAAAAAAAAAGAAGAAGAAATGCATTGTAGAGGCCAGGCACGGTGGCTTACACCTGTAATCCCAGCACTTTCGGAGGCCGAGACGGGCGGATCACTTGAGGTCAGAAGTTCAAGGCCAGCCTGGCCAACATGGGGAAACCTCGTTTCTACTAAAAATACAAAAATTGGTCCAGGGTGCAGTGGCTCACACCTATAATCCCAGCACTTTGGGAGGCCAAGGCAGGCGGATCACGAGGCCAGGAGTTGAGACCAGCCTGGCCAATATGGTGAAACCCTGTCTCTACTAAAAATACAAAAATTAGCTGGGCATGGTGGCACACGCCTGTAGTCCCAGCTGCTCAGAGGGCTGAGACAGAAGAATCGCTTGAACCCGAGACGTGAAGGTTACAGTGAGCTAAAATCATGCCACCGCACTCCAGCCTGGGTGACAAGAGCGAGACTGTCTCAAAAAATAAAATAAAATAAAATAAAATACAAAAATTAGCCAGGCTTGGTGGTGCACACCTTAGTAGCACCAGCTACTCAGGAGGCTGAGGCAGGAGAATCACTTGAACCTGGGAAGCAGAGGTTACAGTGAGCTGAGATTGAGCCACTGCACTCCAGCCTGGGTGACAGAGTATAATTCTATATTGTTACATGTTGGTTAACAAAATAAACTTTTCTGAAGTTATATTATTGAGCTCTGATCTCTGATCTCAATACCTTGTCAAGAGTGCATGCCATCTCAGAAAAATGAATGAATGAATTGGCTATTTACTATTTAGCACCAGAATGATAAATGACCCAGTGATAGTATTACAATCATCAAACTTTAAAACAAGTAACTGTTTAGACCAAGTGAAGTTAGCAATTTAAGTTGGTAAAGACATTCATTGAAAGCAGATATCCTAAGTGGACAATAATTAGAAAAGAATGTCATAGCTGAAATAGTGAACTTGTTTTTACCTGATGTTCTGCATGAATGTTATCCCCAGTAGGCCATCGATGTTTGCTATTATTATAGCCGCCTCCTCCACTTCCTCCTCCCCCAAGCTGCTCACCATGCTGCCTCTGAAAGAAGTAGTCCACCATAGCGTCGTCTTGGGAACGGCCTGCAACTCCTATGGATCCTGGGACAGGGCTGGAGTGAGTCCCAGCTGCAAGAGCCTGATTTGCAGCTGGTTGTGGCTGCGCTTGCGACCCTGTTCCAGATGTCAAAACAACAGGCATGTTGGGATTAGCTGGTTCTTGAGGGTGATGTTTCAGGTGGGGGCTGAAAGAGTCCTGCCAAAGCACTGCTTTTCTCTTCAAGACACATGCAACGCTCATTCCACCAACACCTAAGGACAAACAGGTTACAAATGTTTAATATTTACATCTTTTGAAACATAAAATACACTAAGATAAAAACATGAACCCCATGTCATTTGCAATAAATAAATGTTGTTGGTGGCATGCACTCTTCACAAGGTATTGAGATCAGAGCTCAATAATATAACTTCAGAAAAGTTTATTTTGTTAACCAACATGTAACAATATAGAATTATACTTCTATCAATCTACCAAACTTATTTATATCTCAAACCAACTGACAGTTGTTAAATGAACAAAAGCTTTTCTTCTTGAGACGAAGTCTCGCTCTGTTGCCCAGGTTGAAGTGCAGTGGCACAATCTTGCCTCACCACAACCTCTGACTCCCAGGCAGGTTTGAGCAATTCTCCTGCCTCAGCTGGGATTACAGGCACGGACCACCACGCCCAGCTAACTTTTGTATTTTTAGCAGAGACAGGGTTTCATGATGTTGGCCAAGCTGGTCTCAAACTCCTGACCTCAGGTGATCTGCCCACCTCAGCCTCCCAAAGTGCTGGGATTACAGGTGTGAGCCACCGCACCCAGCCCCAAACTTTTTCAAAATATCACAACTTCGGCGGGGTACAGTGGCTCACACCTGTAATCCCAGCACTTCAGGAGGCCAAAGCAAAGGATCATGACAGGAGTTTGAGACCAGCCTGACCAACTCCGTCTCAAGAAAAAAAATGAAAACACTAAGGTACAGAAAAATGTTGTGTCCGAGACCATTCAACTGTCAAGTAGCAGAGAAAGAATTCAAACCCTACTCTGTTCTGTCCCCAAGCCTACTTCTTTCTACTAATCCCTTGCAGGAGTAACTCAACAATGTCTCTCATTTGTATCCTCTGGAAGACCAACAAAGAATCCCTGAAATGTTACTATGAAACACTACTATTTAAGTTCCTTAAAATCAAAAACTACATCTGTACTTAAGATAGATCACTTGCCAGCTGTGGGTACTTTAAAAGAAAATGCTACAAAGTGGCCAGGCATGGTTGTTCACGCCCGTAATGCCAGCACTTTGGGAGGTCCGAGGTAGGCAGATCACGAGGTCAGGAGTTCGAGACCAGCCTGGTCAATACAGGGAAACCCCATCTCTACTAAAAATACAAAAATTAGCCAGGCATAGTAGTGGTGCATGCCTGTAGTCCCAGCTACTCCAGAGGCTAAGGTAAATGAATCTCTTAAACCCAGGAGGTGGAGGTTGCAGTGAGCCGAGATCACACCACTGCACTCCAATCTGGGTGACAGAGCAAGACTCCATCTCAAAAAAAAAAAAAAAAAAAAAAAAAAGCTACAAAGTAAACAAATCAGTTACCAATTAGGACACACCTGTCCACAGCCACCAGTCTAATTTCAAAGCCATGGATCTAACAGTCTACGCTACAAACGCCTTATCTCTCCTCCAAGCCCTGCTGTGATGCTTCAAAAATAAATTTATAAGAAATCTATCTCTACAATAAAAATGACCAAAAAAAAAGAAATCTCTTCTGTTGAATAAATAAACCTTCTGATAAAGCAGCATTTGCTTCTCACAACTAAATTCATGTTTTGAAGCCAGAATAAGACACAATGGAATTTGTAATTTGTTTAAAGCCTAATTTGGAAATGCCTACTCTAGGTTAAGAATTCCAGTCCATCAGAACCTTAGCAGGGACTGGAGTAGTCTAACCTAGACACTAATCCATGCTCAAGTACCAAAACTAAAAAGTCATAGCCCTGTTTCACCACTGGTCTTTCAAAAGTGTAAACCAGCCTAATGCCTTCCTGCTTGGTTTTTTAGTATTTTTGGTACTTAGTACCAATACTAGACAGTCCCATTTTGTTCTAAAGGGAAATCTCGATCTAACACTCTTTGTTCCAGAGTAGGCCAAGAGTTCCAAAACCCAATTTTTGCCACTAAACCAACAACCTGTTTCCTCATCTAGAAAATGAAAAAAATCCTTCCTCTATGACTCCCAATGTGGGTTTGGGTTTTTTTTTTTCTTAATCAAAATAAGCTAAATATAAAGGTTTTCGGTAAATTTAAATTCATTGTTAAGACTTTTAGAATTTAGTTATCACTAGTTGAGGCAATGGAACTCTAGTGCCTAACAGAATTCCTCAAACAGCAAATGCAATCTTTTGTGAAAAGCCTTGTCAAAATAGTTATCTAGGAGAGTGAGAGGATAATGAGAAATTACCTAAGGAGGACAATGTATGTTATTCCAGTGATGAACACACAAAAAGCCCCGACTTCACCACTACGCAATACACCCATGTACAAAATCACACTTGTACCTCACAAATTACACAAATAAAATTTTGAAAAAGAAAAAATAGCCGGGCGCAGTGGCTCACGCCTGTAATCCTAGCACTTTGGGAAGCCGAAGTGGGTGGATCACCTGAGGTCTGGAGTTCAAGACCAGCCTGGCCATCATGGTGAAACCCCATCATTTTAAAAAAAAAAAAAAAAAAGAAAGAAAAAATAGTTATCCAGGGAAGAATATCCACATAAAAGTAGAGTTTATCATTGAAGCACACTAAATACAACTTCATTCTAAAAGGAATGGGGGGAAGGAAAGACTGCTATAAAAATGTTCAAACAAAACAATTGGCTTTTGTAAAGCTATCTGTATGCCCTAAGACTTCCTGCTTTACCTAAAGAGGCAAGGCAGTTTCTCAAACCAGAGAAAACCTGGCAGAAGAACAGTTTCAAAGTTAGCAAATACCTAAGCAATTACCATGTGTCTTGGGTAGTTTTGTAGTTTTGGCAAATACAGTGCAAAAAATTAAAAACTCAGTATCCTAAATATCAGGAAATACTTAAGTTGCTGCTATCTTTTATGGAGCTCTCAAAGCTCACTAAAAACTTATGTGTAGCATTTAAAATGTGATTTTTTCTACAAATGACACCTTATAAAATAAGTACTTTAAGCAACTAGAAGTGCTCAGCCTAGCTACTCTTTCACAGCTTTCAAATGTCGACAAAGTTTTTTAAAATATCACTCAGAGTTGAATTAAAAGGAACACGGTTTAATCTACTTCCATGGCTCACCTTTTACTAAAATGCTTAGTGGTTTAAAAGGTGTTTATTTTTACCACACTAAACAAACATTCTGTGGTCATAAATTTATTTTAAAGCAGTTCATCTCAAACCCAAACTAAACAAATTCCAACTTCAAAATGTTGTGGCCTTGAACAAAATGAATTCAATTGTGGCTAAAGCAAAACACTAACTCAAAGTTCAGAATCCGGAGAGCGTTTCCAAAGAGCCCAGATAAAGAATCAACAGTCCCCGAGTGTTTTATAAAGTTAAAATTAGCAATAGGTCAAAATGTTTATTTTGCTTACGAAAACTGTATCGGAAGCCACATTTCTTGGGGGTGGGCCTGTCTTGGTAAGTTTTTAAGTGCTTTCAAAAAACAAACAAAATGCTAAGCCTATTGTTTCGGAAATTAACTGACTTTAAAACAGAACCCAGGAAAAGCTTCATAAAATCTTATTCTTAATTAATCCCAGTAATAACAGGAATTTAGCAAAATGATACCGAGGGCTTAGAACAGTGTTTTCTTAATTGAACAATAAAAGGCAACAAACCTCGAAGTTCTAAGAGGATAAAACCTTCTCAGGTAATGCTGTGTGGGTTTCTGGCTTTGTTTTTTCGGGGGAGGGGGCTACAGGAGGGAAAAGTTACCGGAATGTATTCCTCACTTGACGTGGGAATGATACTGACAAGTACAACAAATGACCTATGTTTACCAAGCACGTTTGTGAGGACTAAAACTATCTAGTATTGTGGACCTGGATTTTCCTACTAGCAAGGGGTGAACCCCTCTTTGAGTTAAGAGAGACACTAATTCGGGGACGCTCAAAGAGGAAGAACCCACCAAAAACACAAGCTCACACGGAAACAAAAGGCCACAGCACCCAGGAGCCTAAAAAGCATTCTGAAACTTCCTGATCGCCACTTCTCCATATTTAAGGCTCGCAAAGTTCCCCCACCGTGAATCTCGTCTGTGGACAAGGGCCACGGCTGCTTCTAAAGCGCTTTATTGTTCCTCCTCCTCCGGCGCTGCCATGGAAGCTCAAGAAGTCGAAGAAATCGGGGTGGTACAGAATTATACTTCATAGCCACACAGAAGACTCCGGGTTTCGCAAACCCATCAAAAACAGCAACCCGAATGGAAACATCAATCTTCGGTGGTTCCCAACAGGGCCGGGCAGAAATGTAGAGGCACGTCTACGCCCTGGGCTCGGGCCTAAACCCCCTGCATTTTCCTCGCTTCGACCCCGCTCCCCACCCCCTCCCTCCTTTGATAACAATAGGGGCCTTGCTGCTGACTCCAAAACATGTACGAGAAATAGCGAGTGAGAAGCCTCAGCCAGGGCCCCGGCGGCTTTTCCAAAGCCCTTCTCACCCCCACAACCGCTCTCAAACACCAATACAAAGAAACAATCTGCTCGCTAGGGGTCCGGAGCAGCATTTGGGGCCGGTGGGGTGCGGATACTCACGGGTGGAGCGGTAGGATGAAGATGGATTTCAGCCCCCCGATCTTCTCTCTCCGACGCTCTCGCTCCCCCTTACCTTTCACTCCGACAACATGGCGGCCCACTGGGGACTGGGCTGGCGCGGTGCATCCTGGGATAGGCTCCGGCCCCGGCCCCGGCCCCGGCGGTGGCAGCGGCATGTGCGGAGAAGACTGGCGGCTCTGGAACAGGTTGCCTGGTTGCCATGCCAACCCAGGGCCTGTGTGAACTCGGGAAACTCGCAGGCAACACAACCGCTGCGCGCGAGTGCCCGCCCGCTAGGCGAGCGCGCGCCGCCAGGGCCGAAAGCTGGGTTCCGCCGGCGCGCACCTGGGAGAACACGGCCCGGAGCTGGGCACCCGGGGTGGCGTCGGTGACGCTCGACCGAGTCTCAGCTGAGCTCCCCGCGCCTGCCGCGGCCTCGCAAGCTCGCCCCGAAGCGCTACAGCCTGCAGGGTTCGCGAGCCGCCACCTGCACGGCTCTGGCCCTGGAGGTGCAGGGTTCAAATCCCTCACTGCAGCTTTCTAACTCGGTGGCCATATTTAAATCGACCTGCCTCCATTTCCGCATTTGTAAAATAAAGAAGAAAATAACCCCCACTTAACAGAATGGCCTTGAGGATTGAGTGGAATAATGTCTGTCAAGTGCTTAGTACAGTGCGTAGGCCTGGTAAGCAGTCCCACAACATAAATGAAAAATTCGGGGTTCAGGCCGGCCGCGGTGGCTCACGCCTGTAATCCCAGCACTTTGGGAGGCCGAGGCGGGTGGATCACGAGGTCAAGAGATCGAGACCATCCTGGTCAACACGGTGAAACCCCGTCTCTACTAAAAATACAAAAAATTAGCTGGGCATGGTGGCGCATGCCTGTAATCCCAGCTACTCAGGAGGCTGAGGCAGGAGAATTGCCTGAACCCAGGAGGCGGAGGTTGCGGTGAGCCGAGATCGCGCCATTGCACTCCAGCCTGGGTAACAAGAGCGAAACTCCGTCCCAAAAAAAAAAAAAAAAAGAAAAATTCGGGGTTCCTTGTTCAAATATTATTACGAATTTCAAGATGGCACCAGCACAACATTAAACTAAGAACATGAAGCTGCCCTGCTTGTAAGCACTGAATCTTAATGTCAGCTGTTATTCTATCCGCTTTCGAATATCAATGGGAATTTGGCCACTTAATGAAAGTAACTTTTCAAATCACTCGTATTTGTGAAGATATACTATCTCAAACTAGACTCAAAATAGATCGAAAACAGACAAATCGCAATGCTATGAAACACCAAAAGAAGATATGGGGGGAAGCATTGTAATTGGAGGAGGGAAAGGTTTGTACTCATTAATCAAAATCAAAAAATCATAAAAGATTGAAAGACATATAAACATCTAGGGAAGGGGGTGGCTCACACCTGTTGTCAAAGCACTTTGGGAGGCCGAGGCAGGAGGATCACGAGATCAGGAGTTTGAGACCAGCCTGACCAACATGGTGAAACCCCGTCTCTACTAAATATACAAAATGCTGGGCATGGTGGTGTGCGTCTGTAATCCCCAGCTACTTAAGAGGCTGAGGCAGAAGACTCACTTGGACCCAGGAGGCGGAGGTTGCAGTGAGCCGAGATCACGCCATTGCGATAGCTTAGGCGACAGGGCAAGGCTCTGTCTCAAAAAAAAAAAAAAAAAAAAAAAAAAATATATATATATATATATATATATATGAATACATACATAAACATCTGTACCAGGAAGAGATACCATCAACAAAGTAGAACAAATGGCTAAAAATTATTTGCAATACACATGGTAAGCAAATGGTTGATCATCATGATAACATTTCTCCTATCAGGGTCCTGGCGCGGGGGCTCACACCTGTAATCCCAGAACTTTGGGAGGCAAAGGCGGGCAGATCACAAGGTCAGGAGTTGGAGACCAGCCTGGCCACCTTGGTGAAACCCCGTCTCTACTAAAAATACAAAAATTAGCAGGGGTTGGTGGCGGACACCTGTAATCCCAACTATTAGGGAGGCTGAGGCAGGAGAATCATTTGATCCTGGGAGACGGAGATTACAGTGAGCCGAGATCGCACCATTGCAATCTGGCCTGGGCGAGAGAGCGAGATTCCATCTCAAAAAAAAAAAAAAAAAAAAAGGCCGGGCGCGGTGGCTCAAGCCTGTAATCCCAGCACTTTGGGAGGCCGAGGCGGGTGGATCACGAGGTCAAGAGATCGAGACCATCCTGGTCAACATAGTGAAACCCCGTCTCTACTAAAACTACAAAAAAATTAGCTGGGCATGGTGGCGCATGCCTGTAGTCCCAGCTACTCAGGAGGCTGAGGCAGGAGAATTGCTTGAACCCAGGAGGCGGAGGTTGCGGTGAGCCGAGATCGCGCCATTGCATTCCAGCCTGGGTAACAAGAGTGAAACTCCGTCTCCAATCCCAAAAAAAAAAAAAAAAAAGTAGCATGGGGTGGGCTGGGTGCTGGTCAGGAGTTCTAGACCAGCCTGAATAACATGGTGAAACCCCGTCTCTATTAAAATTACAAAAATTAGCCAAACCTGGTCGAGGGCTCCTGTAATCCCAGCTACTCAGGAAGCTGAGGCAGGAGAATCGCCTGAACCCAGGAGGCAAAGGTTTCAGTGAGCCGAGATTACGCCACTGCACTCCAGCCTGCGACACAGAGCAGACTGTCTCAAAAAAAAAAAGTAGCCTGAGGTTGAAGGATGGAAGAGCAGAAATAGGAAGGTACTGCTAATGGGTATGGGGTCTCTTTTTGGAGTGTTGAAAATGTTTTAAAATTAAACTGTGACCAGGCATGGTGGCCCAGGCCTGTAATCCCAGCACTTTGGGAGCCCAAGTGGGCAGATCACCTAAGGTCGGGAGTTTGAGACCAGCCTGAACAACAGGGAAAAACCCCGTCTCTACTAAAAATACAAAATTAGCGGGGCATGGTGACACGTGCCTGTAATCCCAACTACTCGGGAGGCTGAGGCAGGAGAATAGCTTGAATCTGGGAGGCAGGTGTGGTGGTGAGCTGAGATCGTGCCATTGCACTCCAGCCTGGGCGACAAGAGCAAAACTCCCTCAAAAAAAAAAAAAAAAAGACTGTGATGATGGTCGCAAAACTCTGAGTATACCATAAACCAAACTGGACACTTTACACTTTAAATGAGTGAATTTGTCAGACACTGTTGCTCATGCCTATAATCCCAACACTTTGGGAGGTGGAGACAGGTGGATCACAAGGTCAATAATAGTTCAAGACCAGCCTGGCAAAGATGGTAAAACCCCATCTCTACTAAAAATACGAAAATTAGCCATCTGTAATCTCAGCTACTCTGTAGGCTGAGGCAGAAGAATTGCTTGAACCCAGGAGGCGGAGGTAGCAGAGAGCCGAGATCGCACCACTGCATTCCAGCTTGGCTGACAGAGCAAGACTCCATCTCAAAAAAAATTAAAGAGTGAATTTGTTTTTTATTTTTGTTTTTGTTTTTTGAGACAGAGTCTCACTCTGTCACCCAGGCTAGAGTGCAGTGGTGTAACCACTGCCCACTGTAGGCTTGATCTCCAGGGCCCAAGCAGTGCTCTCACCTCGGCCTCCCAAGAATCTGTGACTTCTGTCATGCACCACCAGGCTCAGCTAATTTTTTTTTTTTTAAGAGATGAGGTCTCCCTGTGTGGCTCAGGCTGACAAATTAGTGAGTTTTATGGTATATGAAATATATCTCAAAGCTATAAAAGATGAGAAAAAATAATAAAAAATGCAACTTTGAAGTATGATATTTTCATCTATTAAACACACTGGCCAAAATTAAAATGATTATTAACATAGTGTTTCTACAAGTGTATGAGAAAATTGGTACTCATGTTGTTTATATTGTTCAAGTATGTATTATCTTTATTTTTATTTATTCATTTATTTTTGAGACGAAGTCTCACTCTACCACCCAGGCTGGAGTGCAGTGGCACGATCTCGGCTCACTGCAACCTCTGCCTCCTGGGTTCAAGCGATTCTTCTGCCTCAGCCTCCCAAGTAGCTGGGATTAAAGGCATGCCACCATGCCCAGCTAGTTTTCCCTTTTTTAGTAGAGACAGGGTTTCCAGATGTAGAAGAGAGAGATTTTAATCTCTGAATGAGTTGGAAGTTAAAGATTTGCGCTATGTTATTTTCTAGCAGTGTGACCTTGGGAATATGAGACCAGCTTCCTCATCTGTTAAGTGAGGATAGCTATATGCTTCTCACAGGTTACAATGGTTAAATTAACTTAACTCACGATAGTGTCTGATACAGCCAGGTGCAGTGACTCACATCAGTAATCCCAGTTATTCCAGAAGCTGAAGATATAAGATCTCTTGAGCCCAGGAGTTCAAGACCAACCTGGGCCAGACTCCCTCTCAAGAAATAAAAATATATATCCGATACAGAATTATTAATTAAAAAAAAAGAAAAGAATAGAGAAGAGGTTTCGCCATGTTGCCCAGGCTGGTCTTGAACTCTTGGGCTCAAGCAATCCTACTGCCTTGGCCTCCCAAAGTGCTGGGATTACAGTAATCCCAGCACTTTGGGAGGCCAAGGCAGGCAGATCACCTGAGGTCAGGAGTTCGAGACCAGCCTGGCCAACATGGTGAAACCCCATCTCTGCTAAAAATATAAAATTAGCCAGGCATGGTGGTGGGCACCTATAATCCCAACTACTCAGGTGGCTGAGGCAGGAGAATTGCTTGCACCCAGGAGGTGGAGGTTTCAGTGAGCTGAGATCATACCTCCGCACTCCAGCCTGGGCAATAGAGTGAGACTCCGTCTCAAAAATAATAATAAATAAATAAATAAATAAATACAGCTGTTTGGTTGTAGTTGTGGACTTGTATTCACTTCTGAATCCCCAACTTAGTGCAGTGGATACACTAACTGCTAATTTTAAAAGGAATGAATTTAACAGCTTTTGAGCGTGAGGGCCAGTGCGATGATGCACACCAGTAATCCCAGCATTTTGGGAGGCCAAGGCGGGAGTTTGAGGTTACAGTAAGCAGTAATCACACCACTAAATTCCAGCCTGTGTGGCAGAGTGAGATCTCATCGAAAAAAAATTAAAGTGTTGGCCGGGCATGGTGGCTCACGCCTGTAATCCCAGCACTTTGGGAGGCCAAGGCAGGTGGATCACCTGAGGTCAGGAGTTCGAGACCAAAAAAAAAAAAGAGTGTCAAGACTCAAATTCAACAACCCTGTAAGATGCTATATTCAGAAATTCAGCTCTGGAGCCTGACAAGAAATTATTTACTTAACCTCTCTGAGCCTCCATTTTCTCCCCTGTAACATGGGGTTAATATAAAACAGCACTAAATGAAATAAAGCTTATAAAGCATTTAGCTCTATGGGGCCAGGACATTGCAAAGTGCTGGGTAACCAAAATAGGAAAACCTGCAGGAGGACATTGAGCAAATGAGCACACACGTGAGAAAGTTACAAAGTTTTCAGTTTTCAGAACCTTACCACATGTACTGTGCTTCATGATTTCATACTGAGATCCATGACTAACTCTAGGGTTTTTTTATTTTTTGTTTTTGTTTTTGTTTTGTTTTGTTTTGTTTTTTGAGCCAGAGTCTTGCTCCATCACTTAGGCTGGAGTGCAGTGGTGTGATCTCGGCTCACTGCAACTTCTACCCTCTGGATTCAAGCCATACTCCCGCCTCAGCCTCCCTAGTAGCTGAGATTATAGACCTGCACTACCACATCCGGCTAATTTTTGTATTTTTAGTAGAGGCAGGGTTTTGCCATATTAGCCAGGCAGGTGGTGCGTGCCTGTAATTCAAGCTACACAGAAGGCTGAGGCAGGAGAATTGCTTGAACCTGGGAAGCAGAGGTTGCAGTGAGCAGAGAGTACACCACTGCACTCCAGCCTGCATGATGGAGTAAGACTCTGTCTAAACAAAGGACTTTTATAATCATTATCTCATTTAAAACTCCCAAAATATCTATGACTTGGGTAAAATTATTATTCCTATTTCCCATGAGAAAATTATCTGGCCATGGTGGCTTATGGCCTATTATCTCCAATTGCTTGAGCCCAGGAGTTCAAGACCAGCTTGGGCAATATAACGAGTCTCACACTGTTGGAGCTGGAGTGCAGTGGTGTGATCTCGGCTCACTGCAACCTCCACCTCCTGGGTTCAAGCCATTCTTCTGCCTCAGCTTCCAGAGTAGCTGGGATTACAGTTGTCTACCACTACGCCCGGCTAATTTTTATATTTTTAGTAGAGACAGGGTTTCACCATGCTGGCCAGGATAGTCTCAAACTCCTGACCTCAGGTGATCCTCCCGCCTCAGCCTCCCAAAGTGCTGGGATTACAGGTGTGACCCACCACACCTGGCCAAAAAATTTTAAAAATTAAAAAAATTGGCTGGGCGTGGTGGCTCACACCTGTAATCACAGCACTTTGGGAGGCAGAGGCGGGTGGATAACGAGGTCAAGAGATCGACACCATCCTGGCCAACATGGTGAAATCCCGTCTCTACTAAAATACAAAAATTAGCTGGGCGTGGTGGCGCATGCCTGTAGTCCCAGCTACTCAGGAGGCTGAGGCAGGAGAATTGCTTGAACCCCGGAGGCGGAGATTGCGGTGAGCCGAGATTGCGCCACTGCACTCCAGCCTGGTGCCTGGCAACAGAGCAAGACTCTGTCTCAAAAAAAAAAAATTAGCCAGGTATGGTGATGCACACCTGTGGTCTCAGCTACTCAGAAGGCTGAGATGAGAGGGTGGCAATTTAGTCTTTCTACTCCTTAACTCAGCTAGATCCCAGTTCTTGTCTTAGAAGCAGGAAAAATTAGTCATGGAGACACTGGAGAGTGAGTGGAATAGAATTTATTAAGCAAAAGGAAAGCTCTCAACAAAGAGGGGATGTGAGGGGTGGTTTCCCTACCGTACCTGAAAGCCGGAAAGTCCCCCAGGTGGCTGGGTCTGGGGCCCACTTTGGACTCAGAATGGAGAGTGTGTGCTGATTTGTTTGTGAGCAAAGACACCACTCAAAGATGGGCAGGACAGTGCAGAAAAACCAGTTAGGAACAGGTAGGTAGGATGAAGGGTGGGGCCCAGAGGAAAGTGCACCAAACAGGAAGACAAGTTCTCAATTCAGTTCAAGGATTTAACTTGTAGCTTGATCTTCAGACTTTCAACTATCTTCAGCTTGGAGGTGGGGTTTCACCGGGGACTCACCCCTATCTGCCTGGGCGTTTGTCTGCCTCCCCACTCTCAATGGCTTAAGCCCCGGAGGTCAAGAATCCAGTGAGCCATGATGACACCACTGCTGGCCAGCCTGGGCAACAGAGTGAGATTCTGTTTCTAAAAAAATAGTAATTTAATAATTAAAAAAATTAAAAACGAATTTTCTAAAAGATGAGAAAACCAAAGCTTGAAGAGGTAAAGGAAATGGATTAGTATCTATCCAAACATTGTTTAAGGCTATTTGCTGAGTGTTGTCTGATCGAGACAATGTGGAAATTATGCCTAAAACTTGGGAATCTTCTCAATTCATCTGGTTAAGCAGCTACATAATAGATAATATCATCAAACATTGGGAGTTTGTGAAACCTAAAAATCTGATCAAGCTGACTGGGGGAGAAGATTAAGATGGATTTGAGAAGGGTATTTTTAATCTAATCAGGAAAGGCTAATCTATTCCATTGTAACCTAATCAGAGAAAGACCTACAGAAATCTCAAAATAGAAACTTTTAGTGAAGGTCATTCTAGAAAGCCTGGGTTCAGGAATTTTGAATGCCACGTCTTCATAGAGTAGTGGTTCTTAAGGTAAGGTCTGAGGCTTAGTGGTGCGAATCAGCCAGCCTGGCCCTGCTGACAACTGAAAACAAAGTCCACAATAGACAACGGTGATACAATTCCACAGATTTTCATTCTCTTACAACCACCTGTATTTGGTTAGTACCTTACTATCATCTGATATTTGTAAACGGAATGTAAAGCATTCTCAAGTGAAGTTTACATCCCTCAATTTTCAGGAAGGATTTTTATTTTTAGGGGAGGTGGATATTTTGTTATCAGTGTTTGAGTTGCTTTTTCAACTATGTTACACTTGTGTTTTTCTATTTGTAGAATCTCCCTCGGATGGCATTTCAGTTCATTGTTTTGGTGCTTAGGTAATTGTTACACTGTCTGCATTTCCACTGTCATTTTGTTTCTTAGCAAGTTATGACTATTAGAGTGCTTTTCCCCTAGGAACGTAGGAGTAAAGAAGAATTTGGACTTCCAGTATTGGTAACTGTGTAACCCTGACCAACCCTGAAACTGGAAAAATATATATATATTTTTTGGAGACGGAGTTTCGCTCTTTTTACCCAGGCTGGAGTGCAGTGGCGCGATCTCGGCTCACCACAACCTCCGCCTCCTGGGTTCAAGCAATCCTCCTGCCTCAGCCTCCTGAGTAGCTAGGATTACAGGCATGCACCACCATGTCCAGCTAATTTTTTGTAGTTTTAGTAGAGACGGGGTTTCACCATGTTGACCAGGATGGTCTCGATCACTTGACCTTGATCCACCCGCCTCGGCCTCCCAAAGTGCTGGGATTACAGGCGTGAGCCACCGCGCCCGGCCTGGAAAAATATTTTTAAAATCTCTGCTTGATATTATTGGAAAGCCAACAAGGTAATGAAGAATTACTGAGCCAGGATTTGTGAAAGAAAAGAAACTGAGAGGTGTAAACGCCACATTTAGAATTATATTCCAGTTGAGGTATTTCCGAAAAGGTGGCTAATTAAGAGAGTGAATGGTGTTTGTTTTTTGTTTTTTTCAAAGACTTATTTGAGATCTAGAGTGGCAGCTTTTAATTTATTTTGGGTTCAAGTGATTTTCCTGCCTCAACCTCCCGAGTAGCTGGGACTATGGTCATGTGGAACCACACCTGGCTGTTTGTTTGTTTGTTTGTTTGTTTGTTGAGACAGCGTTTCAATCTTGTTGCCCAGGCTGGAGTGCAATGGCAGGATCTCAGCTCAGAGCACCACAACCTCCACCTCCCGGGTTCAAGTGATTCTCCTGCCTCAGCCTCCCGAGTAGCTAGGACTACAGGCATGCACCACACACCCAGCTAATTTTGTATTTTTAGTAGAGACAAAGTTCCTCCATGTTGGTATTGAACTCCTGACCGCAGGTGATCTGCCCGCCTTGGTCTCCCAAGTGCTGGGATTACAGGTGTGAGCCACCCCACCTGGCCAATTTTTTGTATTTTTAGCAGAGATGGGATTTCACAGTCTTAGCCAGAATGGTCTCAATCTCCTGACCTCATGATCCACCCACCTCGGCCTCCCATTATTTCTTTATTTGTTTATTTACTTATTTTCCAGCTAGCATCTTACTGTCACCTAGCCTGGAGTGCAGTGGTACTATCATGAAGCCTCAACCTCCCAGTCTCAAGCAATCCTCCCACCTCAGCCTCCTGAGCAACTGGGACTACAGGCAGGCACCATCACACCTAGCTAATTGTTCAGTTTTTTGTAGAGACAAGAGTCCCACTATGTTGCCCAGGCTGGTCTCCAACTTCTGATCTCAGGTGATCTGCCCACCTTGGCTTCCCAACGTGTTGTGAACCACAATACCCAGACTATTTTGATTTTTTTCGTTTTTTTTTTTTTTTATTTTGACATAGGCTCTCTCTCAATCATGGCTCACTGCAACCTCGATCTCCTGGGTTCAAGCAATCCTCCTGCCTCAACCTCCCCATTAACTGGGACTACAGAGATGCACCACCACACTTTCCTAATTTTTTAATTTTTATTTTGTAGAGCAAAGGTTTCACTGTGTTGACCAGGCTGGATTTTGAACTCCTGGGTTCAAGATATCTTCCTGCTTTGGCATCCCAAAATGCTGGAATTACAGGCATGAGCCACCACGCCCAGCTATTTTCATTCATTCATTCATTCATTTAGACATGGCATCTCACTCTGTTGCCCAGGCTGCAGTGCAGTGGCATGAGATCAGCAAGGCCTGCCCTTCTGTGCTCTCATGGAGGGCTAGAGGGGCCTGTGGTTCCAGAACATTGCATGGCCTCAGCAAAAAGGAGCCTTCCAGTTATTTGAGACTAGTGACCAAGTAGTGAAACCTCTATCTCCCTAGAACTGTCTGAGGTGGGAAGGGGAAGGATACCTCCTCCCCCACCACCTCCTTATCCTGGTGTGAGAAACTGTTTTTAGAAAATGAGAGAAGGGGGCCTGGCGCTGTGGCTCACGCCTATAATCCCAGCACTTTGGGAGGCCGAGGCGAGTGGATCACAAGGTCAAGAGATCGAGACCATCCTGGTCAACATATTGAAACCCCGTCTCTGCTAAAAATATAAAAATTAGCTGGGTATGGTGGCGCAGCCTGTAGTCCCAGCTACTCAGAAGGCTGAGGCAGGAGAATTGCTTGAACCCAGGAGACGGAGGTTGTGGTGAGCCGAGATCGCGCCATTGCACTCCAGCCTGGGTAACAAGAATGAAACTCCGACAAAAAAAAAAAAAACAGAAAATGAGAGAAGGGATCCCAAGATGCCAAGGCCCGGAGAGACTTCTGTTCTTCTCCCCTTAGCCCACATAGGCTTCACAGAATTGTCTGAGAAAGGGGAGATTTTTCTTTTTTTTTTTTTTTTTTTTTTTTTTTTTGTGAGGGAGGTTTTCTTATGTTATCCCGGCTGGAGTGCAATGGCGCCATCTCGGCTCACCGCAACCTCCGCCTCCTGGGTTCAGGCAATTCTCCTGCCTCAGCCTCCTGAGTAGCTGGGATTACAGGCATGTGCCACCATGCCCAGCTCGTTTTTTGTATTTTTTTAGTAGAGACGGGGTTTCACCATGTTGACCAGGATGGTCTCGATCACTTGACCTCGTGATCCACCCGCCTCGGCCTCCCAAAGTGCTGGGATTACAGGCGTGAGCCACCGCGCCCGGCCTGAAAGGGGAGATTTTTTTTCACCCCTGGCTTTCTAGAATTTCCTTCGTCTGCATTTGTGAATATACCACACATGATGGTGTCTCTGAGCCGAACAGATTATGGAAACTCAATTGTCAGGGGACCCAAAACAAACTGAGAGTGTATTGGGTATTGCCTCTGTCAGTGCTGAACCTTAAGACACCTTGAATAAAAACATCCTCCTCCTCTCTATACCCCCCCCAAAAATGAACAAAAAGTATAGGAAATATAAAATACAGCAGGAAAAAGCCTTAAGAGTAATTCCAATAAATATAGAAGGGTTGGCCAGGTGCCGTGGTTTATGCCTATAACCCCAGCAATTTGGGAGGCTGAGGCAGGTAGATCATCCGAGGTCAGGAGTTCGAGATCAGCCTTGCCTACATGGTGAAAACCCCATCTCTACTGAAAATACAAAAGTCAGTCAGGCACAGTGGCACATGCTTGTAATCCCAGCTACTCGGGAGGCTGAGACAGGAGAACCTCTTTAGCCTGGGAGGCGGAGGTTGCAGTGAGCCAAGATTGTGTCACAAAAATGCTATAATGGGGTTGGCTGGACAAGATGGCACACGCCTGTAATCTCAGCCCTTTGAGAGGCCAAGGTGGGTGGATCATCTTGAGGTCAGGAGTTTGAGAAAAGCCTGGCCAACTTGGTGAAACCCCATCTCTACTACAAATATAAAAGTTAGCCCAGGCGTGGTGATGCACGCCTGTAATCCCAGTTACTTGGGAGGCTGAGGTGGGTGAATCACTTGAACCCTGGAGGCAGAGGTTGCTGTGAACTTCACTCCAGCCTGGGAGACAGAACCAGACTCTGTCTCAAAAAAAAAAAAAAAGACTGCTATAATTGGGTAAAATCGTAAGAGGCATACTTAAAAATAAATACCACCTAAATTTGAACCTAAAGAAAGCAAGTATAAAAATGTAAATATATGATATAATAAACCTAACTTTAAAAATACCACAAGGGCTATTCTGTATGATAGCATAAAAGTGGATATGGCTGGGCGTGGTGGCCCATGCCTGTAATCCCAGCACTTTAGAAGGCCGAGGAGGTTAGATCACCTGAGGTCAGGAGTTCAAGACCAGCCTTGCCAACATGGTGAAACCCTGTCTCTACTGAAAATACAAAAATTAGCCAGGCATGGTGGCGGGCGTCTGTAATCCCAGCTCCTTGGGAGGCTGAGGCAGGAGAATCACTTAAACTCAGGAGTCGGAGGTTGCAGTGAGCTGAGACCGAGCCATTGCACTCCAGCCTGGGTGACAGAGCAAGACTTCATCTCAAAAAAAAAAAAAAAAAAAAGAATTAGCCAGACGTGATGGCTCTTGCCTGTAATCCCATCTACCCATGAGGCTGAGGCAGGAGAATTGCTGGATCCTGGGAGGCAGAGGCAACAGTGAGCTGAGATCACACCACTGTGCTCCATCCTGGATGACAGAGTGAGATTCTGTCAAAAAAAAAAAAAAAAAAAAAAATGGATACATGTCATTATACATTTGTCAAAACTCATAAAGTGTGCAACACCAATTATGAACTCTAATGTAAATTATGGACTTGGAGTGATGATGTGTGGATGTAGGTTCACTGATTGTAACAAATGTAACATTCTGGTGCTGGATGTTAATAGTGGTGCAGGCTGTGCATTTGTAAATACAGGTGGTACATGGGAACTTTCTGTACTTTCTACTTAATTTTGCTGTGAGCCTAAAACGGCCATAGAAAGTCAACTCTATTTTTAAAATATATGTATATACACATACACACATACACACACATGCACATATATATATATATTAAAGGTAAAGAAGTATATTACATATTGATAAAATGAATTTATGGGCTGGGAGCAGCAGCTCGCACCTGTAATCCCTGTACTTCGGGAGACTGAGGCAGGTGGATCACCTGAGGTCAGGAGTTGGAGACAAGCCTGGCCAACACGGCAAAACCCTGTCTCTACTAAAAATACAAAATCAGCCAGGCATAGTGGCAGGCGCCTGTAATTACAGCTACTTGGGAGGCTGAGGCAGGAGAATGGCTTCAATCCGGGAGGCGGAGCTTGCAGTGAGCCAAGATTTTGTCCCTGCACTCCAGCCTGGGTGACTGAGAGAGACTCCATCTCAAAAAAAAAAAAATTTTAAAAGGCCAGGTGCGGTGCCTCACACCTGTAATCCCAGCTACTGGGGGAGAGGCTGAGACAGCAGAATCACTTGAACCTGGGAGGCAGAGGTTTTGGTGAGCCAATATCACACCATTACATATATATGGCCCTCATCAACTTTATTTACTTTTTTGTAAACAAGGTCTTCCTTGTGCAGTGGTGTGATCATGGCTCACTGCAGCCTCACCCTCCTGAGCTCAATCAATCCTCCCACCTCAGCCTCCCAAGTAGCTGGGACCACAGGTATATACTATTATGGCTGGCTAATTTTTTTTCTTTTTAAGATGGAGTCTTGTTCTGTCACCCAGGCTGGAGTGCAGTGGCTCGATCTCAGCTTACTGTAACCTCCGCCTCCTGGGTTCAAGAGATTCTCTTGCCTCAGCCTCCTGAGTAGCTGAGATTACATGCGCATGCCACCACACCCAGTTAATTTTTGCATTTTTAGTAGAGACAGGGTTTTACCATGTTGGCCAGGCTGGTCTTGAATTCCTGGCCTCAGATGATCTGCCTGCCTCAGCCTCCCAAAGTGCTGAGATTACAGCAGTGAGCCAGATGCCTGGCTATTTTTTTTTTTTTTTTGGAGCAGGGGAGTAGGGGAGTCTCACTATGATATCCAGGCTGTTCTCAAATTCCTTGGCTCAAGTGATCTATCACCCTCCCAAAGTGCACAGCCCTCTCAATCATTTTAATTATTATATCCTTCAGTCTATCTTTCTCTTTCTGGGGTTATTCTGTTGGTTTTTTCTTTTCTACTTACTCTATTTTTCAACTGGCTTGTCTTTTTTTTTTTTTGTAGAGATGGGTGTCTTACCGTGGCATCCAGGCTGATCTCAAATCTTGGGCTCAAGCAATATTCCTGCCTTGACTTCCCAAAGTGCTGAGATTACAGGTGTGAGCTACTGTGCCCAGCCATTCATGATAAACTATATGTATCAACAAAACAGCCTGCAAATACAGAAATGTGACAGGCAGAGCTGCAGGAAAAAACAGATCCATTAACATTAGAGTTTTTAACATACTTCTTTCAAAATAGAGCAAATAGACAAAATATGCAAAATCTGTCTGGGTACAGTGGCTTATGCCTGTAATCCTAACACTTTAGGAGGCTGGGGCAGGAGGATCTCTTGAGCCCAGGCATTTGAGACCAGCCTAGGTAACATAGCAAGACCTTGTCTCTACTAAAAATTTAAAAATTAGCTGAGCATAATGGCATCTGCCTATAGTCCCAGCTGCTCCAGAGGCTAAGGTGGGAGGATTGCTTGAGCATAGGAAATTGAGGCTGCAGTGAGCTTTGGTCATTTTTAGGACATAAAATTGTTCAAAATGAACAAGCCAAGGACTTCACTCAAGAAATTAGAAAAAGTTACAGAGCAAGCCTAAAGGAAAAAGAAAGGAAACCCATGTGGATTCTTACAAGGGAAAGCTAAGAGAATATTAACACAAGAATTAAAAATGCAAAAAATTTGTTGGCTGTTATTCTCTGTGGAGATGCCCTTGGTCAATTCTATGATCTTGCAGAACACTTTTTAAAGTATAGAAAATCACTAGACATATCTATTCAAGGGAAAATATGTATATAAACACTATTATTCAGTAGACACCTTGACTCTGTTTGTGATATTAAAGATATATTATCCAGGCTGGGCATGTTGGCTCATGCCTATAATCCCAGCACTTGGGGAGGCCAAGACAGGTGGATCAGTTGAGCCCAGGAGTTCAAGGCCAGGCTCAAACATCCACCCACCTCAGCCTCCCAAAGTGTTGGGACTACAGGCATGAGCCACACATCTGGCTGAGACTCTGTTTCTAAAAAAAGCAAAAGAAGACCAAGCGCCGTGGCTCACACCTGTAATCCCAGCACTTTGGGAGGCCAAGGTGGGCAGATCACTTGAGGTCAGGAGTTCAAGGTCAGGAGGTTGCAGTGAGCTGAGATCATGCCACTGCACTCCAGCCTGGGTAACAGAGTGAGACTCCATCTCAAAAAAAAATAAAAATAAAAATAAAAATTGCAAAGATATGGCTCCTCTCTGTTACCCAGGCTGGAGTGCTGTGACACATTCTTGGCTCACTGCAGTCTCAACCTTCTGGGCTCAAGCGATCCTCCTCCTGCCTCAGCCTCATCAGTTCCTAGGACCACAGGCCGGCACCACCATGCTGGGCCTCGGGGCTTTGTTTTCACTTTAAAAGAAATGTGCCAAAAAAATCTCCATTAAATATGATGTTTGCTGTAGATTTTTGGTATAAAACATTTACCAAGTTAATATTCTACTCTTAGTTTTCTAAGCTTAAAAAATATAATAGGTCTGAGCTACATGGAAGATTGCTTGAGCACAGGAGGTCGAGGCTACAGCGAGCTGTGATCTTGCCCCTGAATTCCAGCCTGGGCCATAGAGCCAGATGCTATCTCAAATAGTAGTAATAAAAATAGGTTGACCAGCCTGTGCAACTTAGTGAGACTCCATCTCTACAAAAACGGCCAGGTGCGGTGGCTCATGCCTGTAATCCCAGCACTTTGGGAGGCTGAAGAGGGTGGATCACCTGAGGTCAGGAGGTCGAGATCAGCCTGGCCAACATGGTGAAACCCTATCTCCACCAAAAAATACAAAAAAATTAGCTGGGTGTGGTGATGGGCACCTGTAATCCCTGTTACTCAGGAGGCTGAGGCAGAAGAATTGCTTGAACCCAGGAGGTAGAGGTTGCAGTGAGCCAAGATTGTGCCACTGCTCTCCAGCCTGGGCCACAAAAACGAAACTCTGTCTCAATAAATAAATAAATAAATGAAAAATAAATTAGCCAGCATGGTGGGGCATGCCTGTGGTCCTGGCTATTTGGTAAACTAAGATGATAAGATGGCTTGAGCCTGGGAGGTCAAGGTTGCACTGAACTATGATCTTGCCTCTGCATTCCAGCCTAAACAACAGAAAGAAAGAAAAATGCCACAATACCAACTCACATCTTAATGTATTTAAGAACTAATGGGCCAGGCGCTGTGGCTCAAGCCTGTAATCCCAGCACTTTGGGAGGCCGAGGCGGGTGGATCACGAGGTCAAGAGATCGAGACCATCCTGGTCAACGTGGTGAAACCCCGTCTCTACCAGAAATACAAAAATTAGCTGGGCATGGTGGTGTGTGCCTGTAATCCCAGCTACTCAGGAGGCTGATGCAGGAGAATTGCCTGAACCCAGGAGGCGGAGGTTGCGGTGAGCCGAGATCGCGCCATTGCACGCCGGCCTGGGTAACAAGAGCGAAACTCCGTCTCAAAAAAAATAAATAAATAAAAAATAAATAAATAAATAAAGAACTAATGAAAAACATGCAGATATATACAGAGAAAACTTTAATATCACAGTGAAAGACTGGACGTAGTGATCCATACCTGTAATCCCAGCACTTTGGGAGGCAGAGGTGGGAGGACTGCTTGGGCACAGGAGAGAGAGACCTGGCTGGGAAATAATAGCAAGATCTCATCTCTACAAAAAATACATAAAAAATTTTTTGGCCGGGCGTGGTGGCTCACACCTGTAATCCCAGCACTTTGGGAGGCCGAGGCGGGTGGATCACTTGAGGTCAGGAGTTCGAAACCAGCCTGCCCAACATGGTGAAACCCCGTCTCTGTTTCTTTTAAAAGAATTTAAAAAAATTTTTTTTTAATGTTTTTAAAAAGCATAGTGATAAACATAGGTGATAATCTATATAAACAAAGAGACTAGTCTTAGTTGGAATAACCAAACATTATATACATGTCATCACTCCCTAATATTCCATGACTTTTTTTTTTTTTTGAGACAGAGTCTCGTTCTGTCACCCAGGCTGGAGTTCAGAGTTGCAGTCTCGGCTCACTGCAACCTCCGCCTCCCAGGTTCAAGTGATTCTCCTGCCTCAGCCTCCTGAGTAGCTGGGATTACAGGTGCCTGCCATCAAGCTTGGCTAATTTCTGTATTTTTAGTACAGATCAGGTTTTACCATGTTGGTCAGGCTGGTCTTGAACTCCTGACCTTGTGATCCACCCGCCTTGGCGTCCCAAAGTGTTGGGATTACAGGCGTGAGCCACTGCAACCGGCCAATATTCCATAAATTAATTGCAGTCTCAATAACAATAATTCTAGATTAAAAGTCCACATATAAAGATCCATCTTGAAAAGCCTGAATGGGCTGGGTGTGGTGGCTCTTGCCTGCAATCCCAGCACTTTGGGACAAGGCAGGTGGATCACAAGGTCAGGAGTTCAAGACCAGCCTGGCCAAGATAGTGAAAGCCCATTTCTTCCAAAAACACAAAAATTAGCCAGGCATGATGGCAGGTGCCTGTAATCCCAGGTACTCGGGAGGCTGAGGCCGAGTATTGTTTGAATCCAGGAGATGGAGTTTGCAGTGAGCCAAGATTGTGCCACTGTACTCCAGCCTGGGCAACAGAGTGAGACTTTGTCTCAAAAAGAAAGAGAGAAACAGGGAAAGAGGGAAAGAAAGAAAAGAAAGAAAGAAAGGCCTGAATGAAGAGGGAGGATTGGGCTTCCTAGGTATTGAGGCATACCACAAAACCATGGCAACAAAATTCATTGTGGCATTGTTCAATAACAGACGAATAGACCAATGGAATAAAATCGAAAGCTTGGAGCCAAACCCATGTAGATATGAGAACTTAATGTACAAGAAAGGCAATACAACAATCACTGGGGAAGGGATGGCTTATTTAGGAGGTGGTGCTGGCAAAACTGGCTCCCAATAAAACTGGTGACTGCTTAACACAACATACAATGGTAGACTCCAAATGGAATAAAAGCGTAAATGTGAAAGGCGAAAGTCTCCAGTTAACGAATTAAGAAAATGCTGTAGCGTCTCGCCCCCTCTTATCCACAGAGGACACATGCAACATCTCCCAATGAATGCCTGAAATTTCAGATAGTACCAAACCCTTTCTAAACTGCTTTTTTCCTTCATGTATATATCTATGATAAGGTTTAATTGGTGAACCAGGTGCAGTAGGAGATTAACAATAACCAATAATAAAATGGAACAATTATAACAATGTACTGTGAGAACTAAAAATAATGTTTTTTTTTTTTGAGATGGAGTCTCATTCTGTGGCCCAGGCTGTATTGCAGTGGCGCGATCTCAGCTCACTGCAACCCCTGCCTCCCAGGTTCAAGCAATTCTCTTGCCTCAACCTCCCAAGTAACTGGGACCATAGGAGCACAGCACTACACCCAGCTACTTTTGTTTTGAGATGGAGTCACGCTCTGTTGCCCAGGCTGGAGTGCAGTGATGCAATCTTGGCTCACTGCAAACTCCACCTCCTGGTTCAATCGATTCTCCTGTCTCTCCTGTAGCTGGGACTACAAGCACATAGCACCATAGCCTGCTGATTTTTTGTATTTTTAGTAGAGGTGGGGTTTCACTGTGTTAGCCAGGATGGTCTTGATCTCCTGACCTTGTGATCTGCCCACCTCAGCCTCCCAAAGTGCTGGGATTACAGGTATGAGCCACCACGCCCAGCCAGTTTTTCTTTTTCTTTTTTTTTTTTTTGAGACGGAGTTTCGCTCTTGTTACGCAGGCTGGAGTGCAATGGCGCGATCTCGGCTCACCGCAACCTCCGCCTCCTGGGTTCAGGCAATTCTCCTGCATCAGCTTCCTGAGTAGCTGGGATTACAGGCAAGCGCCACCATGCCCAGCTAATGTTTTGTATTTTTAGTAGAGACGGGGTTTCACCATGTTGACCAGGATGGTCTCGATCTCTTGACCTCGTGATCCACCTGCCTCTGCCTCCCAAAGTGCTGGGATTACAGGCATGAGCCACCGCGCCCGGCCCCGTTTTTCTTTTTCTCTAACAGCCAAACAGGTACTGGGCTGGAGATAAACAATCATAAAACAATTACAAGGCACCCAACAGCTGACGCTGACACACTGGACCCCCCGTACCACAAACTGTTAACTACAGCTTTAACGTGGTGAGTTCAGTGACTTTCTCCTGATGAGACCACCAACCATGGAGTGGCTCTCGCGGTTTATAGAGGCTGTGCACCTTGAGTGCCTTTGTGTCTCTGTTTTACCCTATGACATTATGGCATGTAGGGCCAAATTGTAATGCCTTTTTTTTTGAAACAGAGTTTCGCTCTTGGAGTGCATTGGTGTGATCTCGGCTCACCACAACCTCCCTCCATCTCCCGAGGTCAAGTGATTCTTCTCCTCAGTCTCCCGAGTAGCTGGGATTTCAGGCACGCGGGCATGCACCATCACGCCGGGCTAATTTTGTATTTTTAGTAGAGACAGGGTTTCCCCAGGTTTTCCCCAGTGTAAGCCACTGTACCTGGCCTGTAATGCATTTAAATGTTAAGTCTCCACTCTAAAGTAAACATAAGATGTATGTAACATACGTGTTTGTTTAATATACATATATCAGAACTCCCTTCATAAATATTCATAGCTCATCCTAGAACCTGTTGAATATGTGTATGTGGCCAACCTGTTCAACATAAATCTCTGTTCTACCCTCCACTCTCTCAAAGTGACTCAAAGTGCCTGCCTTTCAGTCTGTAGTGGAGGCTACACTTCACAGCCTATTAGAAAGGCCCCCTTACAGGCTGTAACCCATGTAAAAAGCAAGGCTCTACTTTCTAAATTTATAATTTGTCAGCCAGGAACAGTGGCTTATGTCTGTAATCCCAACACTTTTGGAAGCCAAGGTGGGAAGATTGCTTGAGGCCAGGAGTTCAAGACCAGCTTGGGCAAAATAGGGAGACCTCGTCTCTACAAAAAACACAAAAATTAGGGGCCAGGCATGGTGGCTCATGCCTGTAATTCCAGCACTTTGGGAGGCCAAGGCAGGTGGATCACTTGGGGTCAAGAGTTCGAGGCCAGCCTGACCAACATGGTGAAATCCCATGTCTACTAAAACTACAATATTAGCCAAGCATGGTGGCGCATGCCTGTAAATCCAGATACTTGGAAGGCTGAGGCAGGAGAATCACTTGAATGTGAGAGGTGGAGGTTGCAGTGAGCCGAGATCAGATTATGCCATTGCACTCCAGCGTGGGCAACAAGAGTGAAACTCCATCTCAAAAATATATATATAGGCCGGGCACGGTGGATCATGCCTATAATCCCAGCAATTTGGGAGGCCAAGGTGGGTGGATCTTGAGGTCAGCTGTTGGAGACCAGCCTAGCCAACATAGTGAAACCCCATCTCTACTAAAAATATAAAAAATTAGCTGAGCATGGTTGCGGGTACCTGTAGTCCCAGGTACTTGGGAGGCTGAGGCAGGAAATTGCTTGAACCTGGGAGGCGGAGATTGCAGTGAACTGAGATCACACCACCGCACTCTAGCCCGGGTGACAATGTGAGACTCCATCTCAAAAAAAAAAAAAAAAATATACACACACACACACACACACACACACACATATATGAAAATTAGCCAGGTGTGATGATATACTCCTATAGTCCTAGCTGCTCGGAGGCTGAGGCAGGGTCACTTGAGGCTAGGGATTTAAGACTGCAGTGAGCTATGATTGTGCTACTGCACTCCAGCTTGGGCGGCAGGGTGATACCCTGTCTCAAAATATATATATATATATAATTTTAATTTGTAATATACTTAATTACAATACCAAGGGTATACCTACGTTAAATGATTGTCTTTGAGGGAGTCAGGGGAAGATGATGGAAATGGTGGGAACAGAAAGAGCAAGGGAGCGAGAAGGAAGGGTGGGAGAGGAGGTCAGGCCTCAGGGGCGCTGCAAGACTAGCCAGGCAAGATATTGAGCAGGGCTGCGTGATGCAATCTGACTTAGATTTCTCAAAAATCTCTCTGTATGTTGCATCAGGAATAGACTGTAGCAGGCCAGTGTGGAAGCACAGAGACCTGTTTAGAGGCTATTCACAGTAAACCTGGGAAGTAGGTTTACTGTGCTGATGGCAGCGCAGACAAAAGCGATATGAGTGGGGCTGGAAAGAACAGTCTGGATTCTGGATATCTTCGAAGACAGGGTTAATAAGATTTCCTAAATGAAGAAGTCATGGAGAGGATAAAAAAAATATATAAAGGAATCAGGTCAAGCATGATGGCTCATGCCTGTAATCCCAGCACTTTGTGAGGCCGCGCCGGGCGAATCACCTGAGGTCAGGAGTTCGAGACCAGCCTGGCCAATATGCTGAAACCTCGTCTCTACTAGAAACACAAAAATTAGCCGGATGTGGTGGCAGGCACCTGTAATCCCAGCTACTTACTTGGGAGGCTGAGACAGGAGAATTTTTTTAACTCGGGTGGTGGAATTTGCAGTGAGCCAAGATCACACTACTCCGCTCCAGTCTGGGTGACAGAGTGAGACTTGGTCTCAAAAAAAAAAAAAAAAAATAGCTGGGCACAGTGGCTCATGCCTGTAATCCCAGCTCTTAGAGAGGCAGAGGTGGAGGATAGCTTGAGCCCAGGAGTCAGAGACCTGCCTGAGCAATATAGTGACACTCTGTTCTCCATAAAAAGAAAAAAAAAAGGCAAAATAAAATAAAAATAAAAACAGGCCAGGCACGGTGGCTCACGCCTATAATCCAAGCACTTTGGGAGGCAGAGGCAGGCGGATTACCTGAGGTAGGGAGTTCCAGACCAGGCTGACCAACATGGAGAAACCCTGTCTCTACTAAAAATACAAAATTAGCCGGGCATGGTGGCGCATGCCTGCAATCCTAGCTACTCAGGAGGCTGAGGCAGGAGAATTGCTTGAACCTGGGAAGTGGAGGTTGTGGCGAGCTGAGATTGCGCCACTGCACTCCAGCCTGGGCAACAAGAGCAAAACACCATCTATATATAATATATATATATATATATATTTATATATTATATATATATATTTTTTTTTTCCTTACCTTAGCAGACCCCTCCTACTGCCTACCCCCATCAACCGTGGTGTGCCCTAAGATGCTTAAGGATTTGAGGACTAGAGTATTAGAGAATTGTGCTGAATTTGGTTGGGAAAGGCCATGATCAGAGCAGGTTTTAGGGAAGGGGAGGAGTACAGGTGAGATTGGGAGTTCAGTTCTGAACATTTTAAATTTGACATATCTATTAAACATTCAAGCAGTTGAAGCAGTGTTGGTGGGTAGAATAAGTACGTCTGGAGTTTAGGGAAAAGACCTGAGCTAGAAACCTGCAGTTGGAAGTTGCCGGCGTACAAATGGTTTGGTTTTTTGGTTGGTTGGTTGTTTTTGAGATAGGGTCTTAACTCTGTCGCCCAGGCTGGAGGGCAGTGGCATGATCTTGCCTCAGTGCAACCTCTGCCTCCCGGATTCAAGCAATCCTCCCACTTCAGCCTACCAAGTAGCTGGGACCACAGGAACATGCCACCACACTCAGTTAATTTTTGCATTTTTTTACAGACAGGCTCTTGCTATGTTGTCTGGTCTAGTCTTGAACGCCTGAGCTCATGCAATCTGCCTGCTTTAGCCTCCCAAAGGGCTGGAACTATAGGCCTGTGCCCCCATGCCCACCTAATTTTTGTATTTTAAATTTTCATTTATTTTTTCACCATTACTATGTGAGGCAGAGATGATATAATTATTTTATTTTTTGTAGAGTTGGGGTTTTGTCATGTTGCCCAGGCTGGTCTCAAACCCCTGTACTCAAGTCAACTGCCTGCCTTGACTTCCCAAAGAGCCAGGATTACAGGCGTGTGCCACGGCACCCAGCCACAAATAGTATTTAAACCATGAAATTGGATGCGATTAGCAAGGGTGTAAAGGTAGAGAAGACAAGGGGACCGAATGTGGAGCCTTGGGGCACTCCTTCACTGAGAGTTTGGGGAGAAGGGAGGGGACTCACAAAGAGACAGAGAAGGAATGGGAAGTAGATGGTGTGGTGTCCTAGAAACCAAAGAAGTACATCACAGAGGAGGAGTGAGCAGGTGCGTCAAATGAGGGGAAGACCGAAAATTAACCACTGAATTTAACAAAGCAGAGGCCATTGGTGACTTTGGCCAGAGCAGTTTCAGGGGAATGCTGGGGTCAAAAACCAGATTGAAGCAGGACTGAAAGAGAATGGGAGGAGAAGAATTAGAGGCAGCAAATGGATAGAGCGCTTTGGAGGACAGGGGCTTCAAAGAAGTATAACTGGTAGGAAGGTAAGAAGGTTGATTTTTTTTTAAGGTGGGAGAATTAGAAAGTTTGTAAACTGATGGGAAGTATCCAGTAAGGAGAAAAAGTTAATGTTATTGCGGAGAGAAGAGTTGTGCGGGGTGCGGTGGCGCGTGTCTGTAGTCCCAGCTATTCAGGAGGCTGAGGCTGGAGGATCTCTTGAGTCCAGTAGTTCTGGGCTGTAGTGCTCTATATGGTGACCTCCCAGGAGCAGGGGACCACCAGGTTGCCTAAGGAGGGTTGAATCGGCCCAGGTCGGAAATGGAGCAGGTCAAAACTCCCGTGCTGATCAGTAGTGGGATCCCGCCTATGAATAACCACTGCACTCCAGCCTGGTCAACATAGCGAAAACCTGTCTCTAAAAAAAATAATAATAATAAAGAAAAAGAAAAAAAAGAGTTGGTAGAACCCTGCCTGTCCTTGAGTCTAATGGCTCCGAGGAGATCATGGCTTTATTTTATTTATTTTTATTTTTTGAGATGGAGTTTCACTCTTGTTGCCCAAACCAGAGTACAATGGCAAGATCTTGGCTCACTGCAACCTCCGTCTCCCGGGTTCAAGCAATTCTCCTGCCTCAGCCTCCCAAGTAGCTGGGATTACAGGTGCGTGCCACCATTAGCCATGCCTGGCTAATTTTTTATATTTTTAGTAGAAATGGGGTTTCACCACCTTAGCCAGGCTGGTCTTGAACTCCTGACCTCAGATGATCTGCCCACCTTGGCCTCCCAAAGTGCTGGGATTACAGGTGTGAGCCACCATGCCTGGCCGAAAATGGCTTTGAACAGTAAAAAAGAAAGCAAATCTCTGATAGCTAGTAGGAAGGCTCCTTTAAGTGGGTGCAAATTTTGAAATTCCCATTGTTTGCTAGACCATCTCATTAACCAAATCTCCACCCTGAAGTCAAAACACATGGGTCAATGTTTTGTGATGACAGAAGTAGTAAAATGTTGCGCATGTAGTAGTGCTCAGTAAATGATAGATATGATAATATAGTCCTTCCTAGCTCTTTGTTTTCATTAGGCTCAAGTCTCTGCCCATCAGCAACCAGCCAATCTCTCTCTTCCCCTTCACAGCCAATATGGTTTAAGCAGCTGTCTACACACTGTTTCTACTTCTTTGTCTATCACTCACTTTTCAACTATTGATATCTTGCTTCACTCTCACAACTCCAAACAAAACCTGTCATGTTAGATCCACTGAACATGGCTTTGTCTTCATTCTCTCTGATCGCTCACCTGATCCGGCTATGTCCTACTTGAAACTTTCTTTCTTTCTTTCTCTCCCTCTCTTTCTTTCCTTTCTTTTTTAATGAAGTTTCATTCTTGTCACCCAGGCTGGAGTGCAACAGCTTGATCTCGGCTCACTGCAACCTCCACCTCCCAGGTTCAAGTGATTCTCCTGTCTCAGCCTCCCAAGTTACTGGGCTTACAGGTGCTAACACATTCGGCTAATTTTCATATTTTTAGTAGAGACAGGGTTCCACCACATTGGCCAGGCTGGTCTCGAACTCCTGACCTCAGGTGATCCACATGACTTGGCCTCCCAAAGTGCTGAGATTACAGGAGTGAGCCACTGTGCCTGGTCTAATTTTTGTATTTTTAGTAGAGACAGGATTGTACTATATTGCCCAGGCTGGTCTTGAACTCCTGACCTTAGGCAATCTGCCCAATTCGGGTTCCCCATTTGCTGGGATTACAGGTAGGAACCACTGTGCCCAACCTTGAAAGTTTCTATTTCTTTGCCTCCAATAATACCACTCCCTTGTGGGGAGCACCTTCTACACCTCGACTCCCTCCTTTTTCATCTCTTTCCTTGGGTTATCTCCATTGTCTGTGTAATGGGTATTGGTGGCTTCTGTATACCCAGGTTCCATAACCCCTTCAATTGCTAAGCACGTCCTTGTTTTCCTGTGGGGAATAATTTTTGCACAACTCTCAATGCTCTTGGTTTGGGGACACCAAATCCACCACACACAGGAATAAATTTATGGCGCAGGCCTGGCCAATTAGTCAGTTCGGGAATTGTCTGTTGACTTAAGATGGATCATTAAAGATCATTCCCAGGACTTTTGCTGGAACTATTAAGAAAGAACTGCGGCCAGGTGCAGTGGCTCACACCTGTAATCCCTGAGGCAGGATAATCACTTGAACCTGGGAGAAGGAGGTTGCAGTGAGCCGAGATGGCACCATTGTACTCCAGCCTGGGCCACAAGAGCCAAACAAAAAAAAAAAAAAGAAGGAAAGAAAGAAAAGAAGAAAGAAAGAAAGAGAGAAAGAAAGAAAGGAAGGAAGAAAGAGAAAGAGAAAGAAGGAAGGAAGGAAGGAAGGAGGGAAGGAAGGAAGGAAGGAAGGAAAGAAAGAAAGAAAGAAAAGAAGGAAGGAGAAAGAAGAAAGAGAAAGAAGGAAAGAAAGAAAGAGAAAGAAAGAAAGAAAGAGAAAGAAAGAAAAAGAAAGAAAGAAAGAAAGAAAGAAAGAAAGGAAGGAAGGAAGGAAAGAAAGAGAGGAGGGAAGGAGGGAAGGGAAGGAGGGAAGGAGGGAAGGGAAGAAGGAAGGAAGGAAAGAAGGAAGGAAGGAAGAGAAAAGAAGGGAGGCAGGGAGGGAAGGAAGGAGGGAAGGAAGGAAAGAGAGCGAGAAGGGAGGGTCGAGGGAGGGAGGGAAGGAAGGAAGGAAGAAAGGAACGAACGAACGGATGAACGAACGAACTGGTCTATGCAGTGGCTCATAACTATAATCCTAGGACTTTGGGAGGCTGAGGTGGGGAAGGAGTTTGAGACCAACCTGGGCGATATAGTGAGATGTCCTCTCTACAAAAAAAAAAATTTAATTGGTCTGGCATGGTGGCTCATGCCTGTATTCCCAGGACTTTGGGGGGCCAACGCAGGAGGATCACTTGGGCCCAGGAGTTTGAAACTAGCCTGGGCAATGTGACAAAAGCTCACTTTTACTTACTTACTTATTTATTATTTATTTATTTATTTATTTATTTTTGACGGAGTCCTGCTCTGGAGGGCAGTGTCACAATCTCGGCTCACTGCAACCTCCACCTCCTGGGTTCAAACGATTCTCCTGCCTCAGCCTCCCAAATAGCTGGGATTACAGGCACTTGCCACCACACCTGGCTAATTTTTTGTATTTTTAGTAGAGAAGGGGTTTCACCATCTTGGCAAGGATGGCCTCGATCTCTTGACCTCGTGATCTGCCTGCCTTGGCCTCCCAAAGTGCTGGGATTACAGGCATGCACTACTGCACCCGGCCAAAAGCTCACCTTTATTTAAAAAAAAAAAAATTAGCTAAGTGTGGTGGTGCATGCCTGTAGTCCCAGCTACTCAGGAGGGTGAGGTGGGAGGATCACTTGAGCCCAGGAGGTAGAGGCTACAGTGAGCCGAAATTGCATCATTATACTCTAGCCTGGGTGATAGAGTGAGACCTTGTCTCAAAAAAAAAAAAAAAAGAGAGAGAGAGAAAGAAAGAAAAGCCTTGATCTGCTGGTTCCTATGTTTGCCACCTCATAGGAAGATTCTGCCTGAGAGCTAAGCTAACCCAGAGGGAAACAAAGCTAAGACATGGTGACAGGAGGTGGCCTAATGACACTGGGGTAGGGATCTAGCCATGCCCAAAAGCTAATTCAATCACCTGAGTCAATAGATTATTTTGTTTTTCTTTTGCTTATGCCAATTTCAGTGGCATTTCTGTCACCTATAGCTGACCACAGGTAACAATCATAGCTCACTGCAGCCTCAAATTCCTGGGCTCAAGGCATCCTCCTGCCTCAGCATCCCCAGTAGCTGAGACTACAGGCATGTATCATCACACCTGGCTAGTCTGGATCTTTTTTTTTTTTTTTTTTTTTTGAGATGGAGTCTTACACTGTCAACCAGGCTATAGTACAATGGCGTGTGGTCTCACCTTACTGCAACCTCCGCCTTCAGGGTTCAAGCAATTCTCCTGCCTCAGCCTCCTAAGTACCTGGTATTACAGTCACCTGCCACCACGCCTGGGTAATTTTTTGTATTTTTAGTAGAGACAGGGTTTCACTATGTTGGCCAGGCTGGCCTGGAACTCCTGACCTTGTGATCCATCCGCCTTGGCCTCCCAAAGTGCTGGGATTACAGGTGTGAGCCACCTGGCCTGGTCTTTTTTGTTGTTGTATTGGGATGGAGTCTTGCTCTGTTGCCCAGGCTGGAGTGCAGTGACACAATCTCGGCTCACTGCAACCTCTATCCCCAGAGTTCAAGTGATTATCCTACCTCGGCCTCTCAAGTAGCTGGCATTACAGGCAGGACTACAGGTGTAGCCAGGACTACAGGTGGACACCACCATACCCAGCTAATTTTTGTATTTTTAGTTAAGATTGGATTTCATCATGTTGTCTCGAACTCCTGACCTCAGGTGATCCAACCGCCTCGGCCTTCCAAAGTGCTCGGATTACAGACATGAGCCACCGCACCTGGCTGTCAAACCTACTGTTAATCCCCATGTCTGTAAGTGGCACCAGCATTCACCCAGTTGCTGAGAAAATCATGTTCGACTTCTCTCTCTCATGCAGCAATCCCAGAAATCTCAGGTCTTATATTTCCTTTACCTACATGCCTTCCTCCAAGTCACCACTGTGTGTGGTGAGGATTAAATGAGCTGATCTATATATACAAAGCATTTAGAATAGGGGCTGAAACATGGTAAGTTTACCTTTCTATGTCTTCCATTAGTCCAGCGGCTGGAGCTATGAGTGGTCCATCTTTAAATCTCTGGTATGCTTATTGAATGAATGAATGAATAACGAGATGGTAGCAGAAGAGAGACTAGAGAAGCTATTCAAAGATACATTGCCATGGTGTTGAGGAAGATAGGGAAAAGCTTTGAGGAAGGGAATAGGTGAAACAAGATGGTACCACATTTCAGGAAGGCAAGGAAGGATGAACTTGGGAAAAAACAAGATTGCCAATAGGGTTCTGTACTTCAAGAGGCCAGAGAAAATGAGAGTAGAAAGAAGCCACCCTGTAGAATGATTGGGGCACCCCTTTCAGGGAGTCATTTCAGGCTCTCCCTGTAGCCCACACCTCTTTCTCCATCCCCTCCTGGAAGCAGTGGTCATGGGATAAGGATAGAATAATAAAATAAAATGGATAAAATAATAAAAATTTTAAAAGATCAGGCATGGTGGGTCACACCTGTAATCCCAGCATTTTGGGAGGCCAAGGCAAACAGATCACTTGAAGTCAAGAGTTCGAGACCAGTTTGGCCAACATAATGAAACCTCATCTCTAGTAAAAACAAAAATTAGCCAGGCATGGTACCAGGCACCTGTAATCCCAGCTACTCAGGAGGCTAAGGCAGGATAATTGCTTCAACCTGGTAGGTGGAAGTTGAAGGGAGCCAAGAACGCACTATTGCACTCCAGCCTGGGTGACAGAGTGAGAGACTCTGTCTCAAAATATAGATAAATAAATAAGTCATTAAAAAAAGAACCTACAAAATGAGAATTACACAGATATAAGTTAAAAATTACTATGTAAGAATCTGCCAATTGTATCAAATCAAGTGTTTATTATTGTAGAAACTTTATGGCCGGCGAGGTGGCTCACGCCTGTAATCCCAGCACTTTGGGAGGCCAAGGCAGGTGGATCACCTGAGGCCAGAAGTTCAAGACCAGCCTGGCTAACATGGCAAAACCCCATCTCTACTAAAAATACAAAAATTAGCTGGGTATGGTGGCACATACCTGTAATCCCAGCTCCTCGGGAGGCTGAGGCAGGAGAATCACTTGAACCCGGAAGGCGGAGGTTGCAGTGATCTGACATTGTGCCACTGTACTCCATCCAGCCTGGATAATACAGAGAGACTCCATCTCAAAAAAAAATAAAGAAAGAAAGAAAGAAGAAATGTGATTACTACAAATGGCAAGTACTGCTAAAGTTTATCAGCATATAACATTGACATTTTTTTTTATTATGTTAAAATACATGGGCTGGGCGTGGTGGCTCATACCTGTAAGCTTTGGGAGGCCAAGGTGGGCAGATCACATGAGGCTAGGAATTCAAGACTAGTCTGAGGCCGGGCGCGGTGGCTCAAGCCTGTAATCCCAGCACCTTGGGAGGCCGAGGCGGGTGGATCACGAGGTCAAGAGATCGAGACCATCCTGGTCAGCACGGTGAAACCCCGTCTCTACTAAAAATACAAAAAATTAGCTGGGCATGGTGGCGCGTGCCTGTAATCCCAGCTACTCAGGAGGCTGAGGCAGGAGAATTGCCTGAACCCAGGAGGCGGAGGTTGCGGTGAGCAGAGATTGCGCCATTGCACTCCAGCCTGCGTAACAAAAGTGAAACTCCGTCTCAAAAAAAAAAAAAAAAGACTAGTCTGACCAACATGGTGAAACCCTGTCTCTACTAAAATTATAAAAATTAGGTGAGTGTGGTGGCGTATGCCTGTAACCCCAGCCACTTGGGAGGCTGAGGCACGAGAATCACTTGAACCTGGAAGTCAGCGGGTGCAGTGAGCTGAGACTGTCACTGCACTCCAGCCTGGACAACAGAGCAAGAGTCTGTCTCAAAAAATAAATAAACAAAATAAAATAAAAGAGCTGGGCATGGTGGCTCATCCTCGTAATCCCACCACTTTGGGAGGCTGAGGTGGGAAGACTGCTTGAGCCCAGGAGTTTCAAGCCAGCCTGGGTGACATAACAAGACCCCATCTGTCAAAAAAAAAAAAAAAAATTAGCCAGGCATGGTGGCTCACACTTGCTTGGTGCCGGTTGGTTTATCTATTGCTTGTTTGATTGATTGTTTTGAGATGGAGTCTAGCTCTGTCGCCCAGGCTGGAATGCAGTGGCACAGTCCTGGCTCACTGCAACCTCTGCCTCCTGGGTTTAAGCGATTCTCCTGCCTCAGCTTCCTGAGTATCTGGGACTACAGGCATGTGCTACTATGCCCGGCTAATTTTTCTGTATTTCTGGTAGAGATGGGGTTTTGCCACATTGGCCAGGCTGGTATTGAACTCCTGACTTCACGTGAGCTGCCCGCCTTGGCCTCCCAAAGTGCTGAGATTACAGGGGTGAGTCACCACACCCAGTCCTTGGTGCTACTTGTGGGGCTGAGAAGGGAGGATCGTTTGAACCTAGGATGTCAAGACTGTATAGCTGTAGCTGTGGTCACATCACTACACTCCAGCGTGGGTGACACTGTCTCTAAAAAGCAAAAGCAAAACAGAACATAAAATAAAATTGATGGTGGGAGGCCAAGGCCAGCTGATCACCTGAGGTTGGAAGTTCAAGACGAGCCTGACCAACATGGAGAAATGTTGGTCATTTCCAAAAAAAAAATACAAAATTAGCCAGGCGCAGTGGTGCATGCCTGTAATCCCAGCTACTTGGGAGGCTGAGGCAGGAGAATTGCTTGAACCTAGGAGGCAGAGGTTGTAGTGAGCCAAGATCACACCATTGCAGCCTGGGCAGCAAGAGCAAAACTCTGTCTCAAAAAGTTAAATTAAATTAAATAAAATTAAAAATTGATGAAATTAACCATTGCTAAGTGTACAGTTTAGTTGCACTGAATACATTTATAGTGTTCAACCATTACCACCATACATTTTATTATTTTCTTCTTGTAAAACTGAAACACTATGCCAGTTAAACAATTATTCCTCATTTACCCCTCCCTCCAGTCCCTGGAAACCACCATTCTACTTTCTGTCTCTATGATTTTGACTGCTATAAGTATCTTTTTTTTTTTTTTTTGAGATAGAGTCTCACTCCCATTGTGCAGGCTGGAGTGCAGTGGCGTGATCTCGACTCGCTGCAACCTCCACCTCCCGGGTTCAAGTGATTCTCCTTCCTCAGTCTCCCGAGTAGTTGGAACTACAGACATATGCCACCACACCCGGCTAATTTTTTAGTAGAGTTAGGGTTTCCCCGTGTTGGCCAGGCTAGTCTTGAACTCCTGACCTCAGGTGATCCACCTGCCTCAGCCTCCCAAAGTGCTAGGATTACAGGCATGAGCCACTGTGCCCGGCCTGCTATAAGTATCTTCTGTAAGTTGAGTCATACAGTATTTGTCATTTTGTGATTGGCTTATGTCATTTAGCATAATGTCCTAAAGTTTCATCCATGTTGTAGCATTCTACAAAATCTCCTTTCTTTTTAAGCCTGAATCATAGTAGTTCATAATATGTATCTCCACATTTTGCTTGTCCATTCATCTCTAGATAGACACTTGGATTGTTTCCACATGTGAGCTATTTCAAATAATGCTACTATGAACATGGGAATACTAGTATATGTTGGAGACTCTGCTTTCAATCCTTCTGGGTATATACCTAGAAGTGGAACTGCTGAATCATAGTTAAACTTCTATTTTTGATTTTTTTGAGGAACCGTCGTACTGTTTTCCACAGCAGCTTCACTATTTTACTTTTTCACCAAAAGTGCACAAAGGTTCCAGTTTCGCCACATCCTCACCAACACTTACTTTCTGTTTTTTGTAAGTAGCCTAGCCATCCTAATGGGTATGAGGACATTGCTATTATTTTAGAATGTTGTAAATAATAAAATCCTAAATCATGCAATAATTTCTTTCCAGGCATCAGGAAAAAAAAATTTTAATTGTTTTCCATTTAAATATTTTAATTTAATTTTTTTTTTTTTTTTTTTTTTTTGAGACGGAGTTTCGCTCTTGTTACCCAGGCTGGAGTGCAATGGCGCGATCTCGGCTCACCGCAACCTCCGCCTCCTGGATTCAGGCAATTCTCCTGCCTCAGCCTCCTGAGTAGCTGGGATTACAGGCACGCGCCACCATGCCCAGCTAATTTTTTGTATTTTTAGTAGAGACGGGGTTTCACCGTGCTGACCAGGATGGTCTCGGTCTCTTGACCTCGTGATCCACCCGCCTCGGCCTCTCAAAGTGCTGGGATTACAGGCTTGAGCCACCTCGCCCGGCCTTAATTTTTTTTTTTTTTAAACAGTCTTGCTGTGTCACCAGGCTGGAGTGCAGAGGTGCAATCATCATTCACTGCAGCTTTGAATTCCTGGGCTCAAGCAATTCTCTAGCCTCAGCACCCTGCGTAGCAAAGACTACAAGCACATGTCACCATACTTGGCTAATTTAAATTTGTTTTCTTTTGTAGAGGTGAGGTCTTGCCATGTTACCCAGCCTAGTCTTTAGCTCCTGGCCTCAAGCGATCCTCCCTCCTTTGGCCTTCCAAAGTGCTGGGATTATGGGCATGAGCTACAGTGCCCAGCCAAAAAAAATTTTTTTAAATCATGAGATCCAGAAAAAAAAAAGTTAAATAAATTTTATTGGCCTGGCGCCGTGACTCACACCTGTAATCCTAGCACATTGAGAGGCCGAGGCAGGAGGATTGCTGGAGGCCAGGAGTTTGAGACCAGCTTCGCGAGCTTGGGCTACATAGCAAGACTCCATCTCTACTATTTTAAAAAGAGGGCGAGGAACAGTGGCTCATGCCTGTAATCCCAGCACTTTGGGAGACTAGGGTGGACAGATTGCTTGAGTCCAGGGTTTTGAGGCCAGCTTGGGCAACATGGTGAAACCCCATCTCTACTAAAAAAAAAAAAAAGAGAGAGAGAGAGAGAGAGAAAATTAGCAGGGTATGAGGTGTTCCTCTCTGATCTCATCTACTCAGGAGGCTGAGGCAGGAGGATCTATTGAGCCAGGGAGGCAGAGGTTGCAGTGAGCCTAGATCATGCCACTACACTCCTGCCTGGGTGACAGAGTAAACCCTGTCTCAAAAAAATAAATTAAGAGAAATTAATTTTTCTCTAGACAGCAGGGCAATTAATTTCTCTTTCTCTCTCTTTCTTTTGTTCTTTCTTTTTCTTCCTTCCCTCCTTCCCTCCTTCCTTCCTTCCTTCTTTCCTTCCTTCTTGTTAAATTTGTCCAATATTTATTGAATTGTGAATGGTGACAAACATTGCCGCAATCAGAGGCTCATCCATCCTGATGCCTCTCTTGGCTTCCCTTTGAGAAGGAAGCCTGAGGCGGAACATCCCCAAACTCTGGGAGACACCCAGGGAGACATGGGGTATGCACAGAGATATGATGAAATCGGGAAACAGGAGTGGAGTGGGGCGTGGATCCTGGGAAAGACACGGACACACAGACTCTCCCACACAGAGGCAAAGACCAGGGGCGTCAGTCTGCCCCCAAGCAGCCGTGAGAATATCAGGGAAAGACCAGGCGTCCATGAAACAGTTCAGTCCTTCCTGTCATGAAGCGTCTGCTGAGAGGTCCCCGGACTCGGCCTTCAGGGCGCATTAGCCCTGAGCCAAGACAGCTTTGATGGCGGCCACCAGCTTCAGAAACTTGCTTTCTGTGTCCATGTAGCCATCACCTTTCTTCTTAGAGTGAATCAACTTTCTGGCTACCATTACTTCAAAGAACCCAGTGTCCTGGGGAGCTCCCTCACCTCCAATGTCCAGGCAGCCAGGGAACTCACCTTCTAACTTCTTGAGCTGAAGATACTTGGACTTACAGCCTCAAGCTCACAATAAACGACTCAGACAGCGAGAGCCATGGCTCGGGGCTACCACATTCTCTGGGAAGTAGACACCCCGGGGCACAGCGACCTCCCTGCGCCACACACACACACACACACACACACACACACACACACACACACACACACACATTTTTTTGAGATGGAGTCTCGTTCCATCGCCAGACTGGAGTACAGTGGCATGATCTCGGCTCACTGCAACCTCCACCACCCGGGTTCAAGCGATTCTGCCTCAGCCTCCCAAGTAGCAGGGATTACAGGCCCAGGCCACAATGCCCAGCTAATTTTTATATTTTTAGTAGAGAAGGGGTTTCACCACGTTGGCCAGGATGGTCTTGATCTCCTGACCTTGTTATCTGCCTGCCTTGGCCTCCCAAAGTGCTAGGATTATAGGCATGGGCCACCGCGTCCGGCCCAGAAATTTCTTTTAAAAAAGAATTTTATTCATTTAAAATATATGCATACAGTTGCTTACTATAATCTAGGCACTGTCTTAAGCATTTGTTTCCACCAGCCATACTAAATGACTCATCTGCATCACCAGATTTCAGGAGAAATTAGGTGCACTGCCAGAAGAAAAGGAAATACTTTAGATACTAGTTTTAGCAAAACATGGCATTAATACATTGCAGATGGAGCAGGATGTGAATTTACCTTCAACCTCCCAACTCATGGATTTTGAGAAAAACTAGAAAAAAATACTGACAAAGAATCCATTAAACCAAATTACTTTTTGCTGCACATGTACTTGACCACATCATTTTGCATATTAAAGAGCAACTATAGTTAAACAGGCTGGGCTCAGTGGCTCACGTTTATAATCCCAGCCCTTTGGGAGGCTGAGGAGGGCAGATCACAAGGTCAGGAGATCAAGACCATCCTAGCTAACACAGTGAAACCACGTCTCTACTAAAAATATAAAAAATTAGCTGGGTGTGCTGGCGGGTGCCTGTAATCCCAGCTACTCAGGAGGCTGAGGCAGGAGAAAATAGCTTGAACCCAAGAGTCAGAGGTCACAGTGAGCCGAGATCATGCCACTG
>NW_022437002.1:3151451-3159327 GCF_009761245.1 Sapajus apella
AAAAAAAAAAAATTTTTTTTTTTTTTTTTTTTTTTTAGATATGGAGTCTTGCCATATTGGCCAGGCTGCTCTCAAAATCCTGATTGCCCAGGATGCCAAAAATCTTGTGATTTTCTAGAATCTAATATGAGAACCATTGAATAATTACAACATATTTGGCAACAATGAAAATTTTCCATTATGTTATATTCAATATTTGATTTAATTTATACAGAGTGGTTTAATGCTTGTCATAATTGTAATTCATTTTGTTTGTTTTTTTTCAGTTGGAGTCTCGCTCTGTCACCCAGGCTGAAGTGCAGTGGCGTGATCTTGGCTCACTGCAACCTCTGCCTCCCAGGTTCAAACAGTTCCCTGCCTCAGCCTCCTGAGTAGCTGGGATTGCAGGTAACTGCCACCATGCCCCACTAATTTGTGTGTGTGTGTGTGTGTGTGTGTGTGTGTGTGTGTGTGTGTGTGTTTTTAATTTACATAAAGACGGGGTTTCACCATGTTGGTCAGGCTGGTCTTGAACTCCCGACCTCAGGTGGTCTGCCCACCTTGGCCTCCTAAAGTGCTGGGATTACAGGCGTGAGCCACCACGGCTGGCCCATAATTGTTATTCTTTTAAAAAAAATTTTTTTATAGAAATAGGATCTTACTATGTTGCTGAGGCTGGTCTGAAACTCCTGGCCTCAAGTGATCCTCCTGCCTCAGCCTTCCAAAATGTTGGGATTATAGGTATGAGCCAGTTCTATGCCCAGGTATGCCCAGTCCTATAATTGTTATTCCTGAGAAATAATAAACTCACTTATATAATGGCTTACTGAAGGATGGGGCAACTTTTTGTAATTCTCTAAAACAGGAATCAGCAAGTACAGGCCACAGGCTAAATTTTCAACTTGCTTCCTGTGTTCTTTTCTTTCTTTCTCTGTCTTTCTTTCTTTTTCTACTTCTTCTTTTTTGGATAGGCTTTACTTATTTATTTTTATTTTTTTCATTTTTTGAAAGGGGGTTTCACTCTGTCGCTCAGGTTGGAGTGCAGTGGCATGATCTCGGGTCACTGCAATCTCTGCCTCCTGGGTTCAAGCAATTCTCTTGCCTCAGCCTCGTGACTGACTTGGATTACAGGCGTCTGCCACCACACCCTGCTAATTTTTTTTTTTTTTGTTTGTTATGGTGCAATCTTGGCTCACTGCAACCTCTGCCTCCCGAGTTCAAGCAATTCTCCTGCCTTAGCCTCCTGAGTAGGTGGGATTACAGGCGTACGCCTCTATGCCCAGCTAATTTTGTATTTTTTTTTGAGTAGAGACCAGGTTTCACTATGTTGGCCATGTTGGTCTCACACTCCTGACCTCTGGTGATCCGCTCACCTTGACCTCCTAAAGTGCTGGGATTACAGGCACGTGGCTGATAGGCTTTATTTTTTAAGAGCAGTTTAGGGTTTAGGCAAAATTGAGTAGAAGATACCATCTGTGTACTTCCTACCTCTACACATGAATAGCCTCCTCTGTTTTCAATATATCCCCCATCACAGTGATACATTTGTGACAATTGATGACTCTACATTGACACTTCATTACCACCTGACTCCCTGTTTTTGTAGGACCTGTGCAAGCCAAGAATGATTGTGACATTTTTAAAGGTGGGGAAAAAAACTTTTAAGAGTACTATTTCTTGACGTCTATTTATAGACAATATGAAATTCAAATTTCAGTGTCCATAAATAAAGTTTTATTAGAATGCAGTCAGACCCAGTTGATTAAGTAGTGCCTGTGGCTTCTTTTGTGCCCCATAGCTGAGTTGAGTAGGTACCATCATGAGCATATGGTCTACAAAGCTTAAAATATGTACTAACTAGCCGGGCACGGTGGTTCACGCCTGTAATCCCAGCACTTTGGGAGGCCGAGGTGGGCAGATCATAGGTCAGGAGTTAAAGACCAGCCTGACCAATATGGTGAAACCCTGTCTTTACCAAAAATACAAAAATTAGCCAGGCGTGGTGGTGTGCACCTGTAGTCCCAGCTACTCAGGAGGCTGAGGCAGGAGGCACAGAGGCTGCAGTAAGCCAAGATTGTGCCATTGCACTCCAGCCTGGGTGACAGAACGAGACTCTGTCTCAAAATAGAATAAAATAAAATAAGTATTATCTGTTCCTTTACATACACAAATATTGCCATCCCCTGCTCTGAAAGACAAACGATGAGCTAGTGCAGCCTGAAGAGATTTGAAATGAGGCAAAATTCCCTTCAGACCAAACATTGATACCTGCCACCTGAGTGTCTCACCTTGATGGCACAAAGATATCTTAAACTTGGCAGGGATCATATCCTTCCCCATACCTGGTTCTTCTGCGCCACCCTCCCCCATCAAACCAGTTGCTTAAGCCAGAGCTTTTTTTGGTGAGTTTTTGTGATTCCCCCGCAACTGAACCTCCTTCCCTGCTCCTCCGTCCCATTAATCATCGCGTTTGTTCTTCCAAATCCATCTCCTTCTCCACATAACTCCAGCTAGCCTCATGGCTGAAGTTTTCAGTACTTCCTGAAGGAGACTGAAGCAGTGTCCTCCGTGGGCTGGGTCTACAGGTGTGCGCCACCACACCTGGCTGATTTTTTGTATTTTCAGTAGAGATAAGGCTTCACCATGTTGGCTAGCCTGGTCTCAAGCTTCTGGCCTCAAGTGGTCCACCTACTTCGGCCTCCCAAAGTGCTGGGATTACAGGTATGAGCCACAGTGCCCAGCTTTTTTTTTTTTTTTTTTTTTTTTGACAGTCTTTGCTTTGTCACCCACGCTCTATACCAGGAGTACAGAGGCATGATCACAGCTCACTGCAGCCTCAAACTCCTGGGCTTAAGCAATCCACCTGCCTCAGACTCCCAAAATACAGGGATGAACTGCTGTGCCCAGCCTGGCTCCGACTCTTAGACCCTCTATTCGTCCTCTACCACACAGCTAGAGTGACCTTCTTGGTATCTGTCCTCATCATTCCTCTCTTTCCCTCCCCTCGGTGGTAAAGAACTAGACCACCGTGTTTGTCTGTCCATTTTGTCTTCCAGTGACCCACCATCTTTCCTATAGCTCTGCTCTTTTTTCTGTGTAGATATGATGCAGCTGACAATCCCCACATTTAGGCCACTGTCCAGCCCTAAGTGAGCACGTGGCCACCCTGGACCAATCAGTTTCTTTCTCCTGGGAAGTTTCATCTTGAGTGAAGATGCACAAGGTAGAAATGCTGATACCAATTGGTACAGGTGGATATGGACACAGTGTCTGGACATGGTGACTCATGCCTATTACAGGAATCCTAGCACTTCAAGAGGCTGAGGTGGGCCGATTGCATGAGCCCAGGAGTTCGAGACCAGTCTAGGCAACAGGGTGAAATCCTGTCTCTACAAAAAATACAAAAATTATCCGGGTGTGGTGGTGTACGCCTGGAGTCCCTGCTACTCAGGAGGCTGAGGAGGGAGGATCACTTGAGCCCAGGAGATGGAGGATACAGTGAGCCAGGATTGTGCCATTGTGCTCCAGCCTGGGCAACAGAGCAAGACCCTATCTAAAAACCACCACAACAAAAAATTGACACAGAAGACTGCTCCACAGGTAGGGTTTTGGAGTGTGGAAGTCACATTGCTTACATTCAAATTTTGGTTCACCCACTCACTAAAGTAGGTGACTCTTGGCAAGTCCCAGAACTGGTCCATGCCTCAGTATCCTACCTGTGCAATGGCCATCACAGAAACAAATCACACTTACTGAGTCCTCACCATTTGAGTGAGTGTGAAGTGCTGAGGACAGTTCTTGGTACACAGGGGGAGCCTACTAAAGGAAGCTGTCCTTATAACTTGAGAGTCAGTGTACACATCCCTGTAGCTGGGATCCTGGATCCGTTTCTCCTTTTTCTTCTTCCCTAGTCCTAAAGTTCCTCCCTCCTCCTCCTTCATCTTCTTGTTTAAATAGAGACAAGGAGGGTCTCACTATGTTGCCCCAGCTGCTCTGGCACTCCTGGGTTCAAGCGATCCTCCCATCTGAGTCTTCCAGAGTACTGGGATCACAGGTATGAGCCACTGCACCCAGCCATTCATTCTTCTTAGATTTCTTCAGTTTTCCTTTTCTTCAGTTTTCCAAATAAAAAGCATCTTTTTATCTTTCTTAAAATAGTTTGAGTGGGGTTTTGTTTGCTGACAAAAATTGGCCAGGCACAGTGGTTCATGCCTGAAACGTCAGCACTTTAGAGGCCAAGATGAGATGATCGCTTGAGTTCAGGAGTTCAAGACCAGCCTGGGAAACATGGCAAAACCTCGTTTCTACAAAAATAATTTTAAAAATTGGCTCACACCTGTAATCCCAGCACTTTTGGAAGCCGAGGCAGGTGGATCACTTGAGGTCAGGAGTTCAAGACCAGCCTGGCCAACGTGGTGAAATCCCATCTCTACTGAAAATACAAAAATTAGCCAGGTGTGGTGGCATGCACCTGTTGTCCCAGCTACTCAGGAGGTAGAGGCAGGCAATTCACTTGAACCAGGGAGGCGGAGGTTGCAGTGAGCTGAGATCTCACCACTGCACTCCAGCCTGGGTGACAGAGTGAGTCTCCATCTAAAAACAAAAAAACAAAAACAAATTAGCCAGGCATGGTGGCACATACCTGTAGCCCCAGCTACTCAAGAAGCAGAGGTGGGAGGATCATCTCAACCTGGGAGGTCCAGGCTGCAGTGAGCCGTGACGGCACCACTGCACCGCAGCCTGAGTGACAGAGCCCCTGCCTCAAACAAACAAACAAACAAACAAAAGTATTATTAGGGTCCATTCTTTTGGACTTAGCTCCTGCACTGGTCCCAGCAGATCAGACCAAATCAAAATGGAGTCACCCATGCTAAGTGCCATATAATCAAACTGAAACTTTAAGGAAGTAGATAGATCCCAAAATAGACAAGTTTTTCCTGAAAACAGGAAATTTCAGTCTAGCAAGTTCATCATAACAAAAAAGTCCCATCTGCTTTAACCTGTACAAAAAAAAATTAACCTGAAGTTTTTCTTTAATTGTGACAAAAGGAAAATGTCAAAAAAGCATTTTTTGTATTATTCTCTTTCCTTGTTCCCACCTTACAAAACCTGCTGTTCTGCTATTGCCCAGCATTCTATTTTGTAGAATAAAGCCAATTAGATCTATAAGTACATATATTTTTCCTAGAGACAGGATCTCCCTCTATGCCCCAGGCTAGAATGCAGCGATTATGGCTCACTGCAACCTCAAACTCTTAGACTCAAATAAGCGTCCTCGCCTAAGCCTCCGGAACAGCTGGCACTACAGACGTGTCCTACCATGCCCAGCTAATTTCCTTATTTTTATTTTTTGTAGAGACAGAAGTCTTGCTATGTTGCTCAGGCTGGTCTCCAACTCCTGGCCTCAAGCAATCCTCTATCCTTGGCCTCCAAAAGTGCTGGAATTATAGGCGTGAGCCACTGTGGCAGGCCTAGAACCAATTTGTTGTCATTTTTTCTCTTGACAGAACCAAAAGAACCCCGGCCAACATTCCCTCTATGACTCACCATTGTTCTGGGGACACAGGTCAGAAAGTATAGCAAAGCCGCAGGGACCTCAGTTGGTGCCCTGGCCCTACCAACTTCCCAGGCTCATCTCTCCTCACCACCTCTCCAGCTTCTTGTGTGTCCCTGAATGTTTTTTTTTTTTTTTTTTTTTTTTTTTTTGAGTCAGAATCCCTCTCTGTCACCCAGGCTGGAGAGCAGTGGCAGGATCTTAGTTCACTGCAACCTTAAATTCCCACCTTGATCCTCCTGCCTCAGTCTCCCATGTAGCTGGCACCACAGGCACACACCATAGTGCCCAGCCAATTTTTTAAATTTTTTGTAGAGACTGGATCTCACATTGTTGCCCAGGCTGGTCTTGAACTCCAAGGCTTAAGTGATCCTCCTATCTTGGCCTCACAAAATGCTGGGATTAGAGGAGAGAGCCACTGCACTCCCTGAATTTGCCAACCTCTCCCTTTGAGTCTCAGGGCCCAGATTCTTGGCTCTCTAATCAGGAATGTCCTCTTCCCAATCCTGCACTCCTGCCCTTCCCATTCTGGTAAACAGAAATAGGTCATGTTCTACTGAGACGCCTCTGGAGAGCAGCAAGGCCTGCCCCACTCCTGTCCCCCCGACTGGTTTAGCTGAAGGGATCCATGATAACCCCCAAGGGTCAAGATTTTCTCACAATTTACTCTCCATAGCCCGCATTAAGAACAAAGGTAGAGTTTTGTTTTGCATTTTCTGAATAAAAATGCTGTTATAATATGTAATATTCTTTTACAAATGGCCCACACTTGTGGGGGCTGCTGCTACACGCTTTTCCTTCTCTCCCCTTTCCCTCCTCCCTTCTCCTGCATTCCTTGGGCGCATTTATTGTATCTTACTTCCCCAGGTCAGAAGCAGGCTGTTGGAGGGCCCAGTTGGCAACTTCCCCACCTGAGAGGCCCCAGAGCCTGCCCAGGTGAGGAGCAGTTAATGTTTAATGAGTGAGTGAATGGATACATTTTAAAAGGTAAAGGCCAGGTGCAGTGGCTCACGGCTGTAATCCAGCACTTTGGGAGGCTGAAGCGGGCAGTCATGAGGCTAAGAGATCAAGACCATTCTGCCCAATATGGTGAAACCCAGTCTCTACTAAAAATAAAAAAATTAGCCGGGTATGGTGGCAGGCACCTGTAATCCCAGCTACTCGGGAAGCTGAGACAGGATAATCGCTTGAACCCAAGAGGCGGAGGTTGCAGTGAGCTGAGACTGTGCCACTGCACTCCAGCCTGGATGACAGAGTGAGACTCTGTCTCAACAATAACAAAAAAGAATTATGAAGTCCAGACCTGGTGACTCACACCTGTAATTTCAACACTTCAGGAGGCAAGGTGAACAGATCACTTGAGCCTAGGAGTTTGAGACCAGTCTGGGCAACATAGGGAGACCCCTGAATCTGAATCTACAGATAATTTTTTTAAGACATCCATACATATTCTGCTTATGTAGATAATTTTTAAAAGTTAGCCAGATGTGGCCGGGCATGGTGGCTCATGCCTGTACTCCCAGCACTTTGGGAGGCCAAGGTGGGTGGATCACGAGTTCAAGAGGTTGAGACCATCCTGGCCAACATGGTGAAATCCCGTCTCTACTAAAAATACAAAAATTAGCTGGGCATGGTGGCATGCGCCTGTAGTCCCAGCTACTCGGGAAGCTGAGGCTTGAACCTGGGACTTAGAGGTTGCAGTGAGCTGAGATCGGGCCACTGCACTCCAACCTGGCAACAGAGCAAGTCTCCATCTCAAAAAAAAAAAAGCCAGATGTAGTGGCACATACCTGTAGTGCCAGCTACTTGAGAGGCCAAGGCAGGAGGATTGCTTGAGCCTGGGAGATTGAGGCTGCAGTGAGCCATGAACATGCCACTATACTCCAGCCTGGGTGCCACAGCAAGACCCTGTCTTGGAAAATAAGGAAAAAAGATAAAAAGTATGAAGGAAATCGGGGAACCATGCTCTGTCTCCTGGAGACCTTTCTGCTGAATCAAGGTGGCCTCTCTGGACAATAGGATGAAGCCCTATTCTCTGGTCAACTCACTGTTTACAAAGTCCATTCCCACAGCAGCTGAGGGACAAGTTCACTATCCCTGCCCAGTCTGCACCAGCCACCCCCTGGGTTAAACCTCTCAGGTCTTCCCCCTTGACTACACCCTCTAAATCCCAGAGTAGGTAGAGACTGAAGATGTGAGGTAACAGATGGGGTCTCTTCTCCAGCCAGAGTGGCGCAGAAAGCCCCAACGTCACAGAGGTCCTGAAACCCAAAGAGAAGACACAAATTATCAGGAAAGGAGGCCTGGCGAGGTGACTTGCACCTGTAATCCCAGCATTTTGGG
>NW_022437002.1:3174327-3179259 GCF_009761245.1 Sapajus apella
TCAAAAAAAAAAAAAAAAAAAAAAAGAAGTGGCACAATGGGATCTGTCTCACTGAAACGATATACCTACACCTAAAAAAAGCAGAGGAGGCAATTCATCCAGCAGTGAACTAGAGGTGTTTTTGTTTTGTTTTGTTTTTTTAAACAGAGTTTGGCTTTTGTCACTTAGGCTGGAGTGTCATGGCACGATCTTGGCTCACTGCAACCTCTGCCTCCTGGGTTCAAGCGATTCTCCTGCCTCAGCCTCCCAAGTCGCTGGGATTACAGGTATGCACCAACACGCCCGGCTAATTTTTTTTTTTTTTTTTTGGTAGAGATGGGGTTTCACCATGTTGGTCAGACTGGTCTTGAACTTCTGACCTCAGGTGATCCACCCACCCCAGCCTCCCAAAGTGCTGGGATTACAAGTGTGATCCAGCTTGGCCGGCCGAACTAGAGGTTTTAACAAATGTCACGGTGATGAAAACTGAGTGGGGACGAGTTAATGATGAACCGTACTAGAGAAAGCAGCAAATTAGAAAATGGGGGGGCGGGAGAAGGTTGGAAAAGAGAGAGTCTCCTTTACTGGTAGAATTCTAGAGAAGTTTCTGCCTGGGAAATGAGAATTGAGATAACGAGTTGAAGCAATGACTGGGCGTGGTGGCTCACGCCTGTGATCCCAGCACTTTGGGAGGCCGAGGCTGGTGGATCACAAGGTCAGGAGATCAAGACCATCCTGGCCAACATGGGGAAATCCCGTCTCTACTAAAGTACAAACAAATTAGCCAGGTGTGGTGGTGCACGCCTGTCATCCCAGCTACTCGAGAGGCTGAGGCAGGGAAACCACCTGAACCTGGAAGGTGGAGGTTGCAGTGAGCCAAGATGGTGCCACTACACTCCAGCCTGGCTACAGAGCAAGACTCCACTCCAAAAAAAGAAAAGAAGGGGCCGGGCGCGGTGGCTCACGCCTATAATCCCAGCACTTTGGGAGGCCCAGGCGGGTGGATCACGAGGTCAAGAGATCGAGACCATCCTGGTCAACATGGTGAAACCCCGTCTCTACTAAAAATACAAAAAAATCATGTGGGCATGGTGGCGCGTGCCTGTAGTCCTGGCTACTCAGGAGGCTGAGGCGGGAGAATTGCCTGAACCCAGGAGGCGGAGGTTGCGGTGAGCCGAGATCGCGCCATTGCACTCCAGCCTGGGTAACAAGAGCGAAACAATGTCTGAAAAAAAAAAAAAAAAGAAAAGAAAAAAGAAAGGAGTTGAAGTAATAAATGGGCTGTAAATCTAACTGAATGCTCCACTCAAACATCCCTCCACCACACAGGACAGCAATGGGAGGGTTATTTTCTAAAGAAATGGAACTTGCCAGGCAGCGGGGGATGGGGATGGGGAGGAAAACTGAACAAACTCTGAAGATTAGGAAGACAATTGAAGCAGGAGCTCCTGTCCCAAATAAATTCCTCCTTTAGAGGTCCCCTTTCACCATCATGGCCCCTCCCACTCCTCCAGAAATGAAGCCTTCAGTCAGAAATCTAGCAAGTGCACACAAATCCCAGAGAGTTTGCATTCACTTTTTTTTTTTCTTTTTTTTCTGAGACAGAGTCTCGCTCTTTTGCCCAGGCTGGAGTACAGTGGTGTGATCTCGGCTCACTGCAACCTCCGCCTCCTGGGTTCAAGCAATTCTCCTGCCTCAGCCTCCCCAGTAGCTGGGGTTACAGGTTCCCACCACCACACCCAGCTAATTTTTGTATTTTTAGTAGAGACAGGGTTTCACCATGTTGACCAGCCTGGTCTCGAACTCTCAACCTCAAATGATCCCCCTGCCTCCGCTCCCAAAGTGCTGGAATTACAGGCATCAGCCTTCGGGCCTGGCTGCATTCACTCTTTCTTAAAAATGTGCATCAGCCAGGTGCCGTGGCTCAAGCCTGTAATCCTAGCACTTTGGGAGGCTGAGGCGGGTGGATCACCTGAGATCAGGAGTTCAAGACCAGCCTGGCCAACACAGCGAAACCCCCACCTCTACTAAAACTACAAAAATTAGCCAGGCATGGTGGCATGCTCCTGTAGTCCCAGCTACTCAGGGGGCTGAGGCAGGAGAATTGCTTGAACCCAGGAGGCAGGGGTTGCAGTGAGCTGAGATCGTGCCACTACACTCCAGCCTGGCAACAGACATATCAAGACTCCATCTCAAAAAAAAACAAAAGGGGGGCCTTGCTCGGTGGCTCACACCTGTTAGCCCAGCACTTTGGGAGGCCAAGGCAGGCGGATCACAAGATCAAGACCATCCTGGCTAAGATGGTGAAACCCTGTCTCTACTAAAAATAGAAAAAATTAGCCAGGCATGGTGGCACGCGCCTATAGTCCCAGCTACTTGGGAGACTGAGGCAGAAGAATGGTTTGAAGCCAGAAGGCAGAGGTTGCAGTGAGCCGAGGTCATGCCACTGTACTCCAGCCTGAGTGACAGAGCGAGACTCTGTCTCAAAAGAAAAAAAAAAATAAGACCAGTTTGGCAAACATGATGAGGCCTTGTCTCTACAAAGAATATACAAATTAGCCAGAGGGCCGGGCACAGTGGCTCACACCTGTAATCCCAGCACTTTGGGAGGCCAAGTCGGGCAGATCACCTGTAGTCAGGAGTTCAAGACCAGCCTGGCCAACATGGTGAATTTTAATCCCTACTAAAAATACAAAAAATTAACCAGCCATGGTGGCGTTTGCCTGTAGTCCCAACTACTTGGGAGGTTGAGACCGGATAATTGCTTGAACCTGGGAGGCGGAGGTGGCAGTGAGCCAAGATTCATGCTACTACACTCCAGCTTGAGTGACAGAGCAAAACCCAGTCTCAAAAAAGAGTGTGGTGGCACGTACCTGTAGTCTCATCTACTAGGGAGGCTGACATGGGAGGATCGCTTGAGCCCCAGAAGTGGAGGTTGCAGTGATCAGAGATCCCACCACTGCACTGAGCAACAGAGTGAGAGCCTGTCTCAAAAAAAAAAAAAAAAAAAAAAAAAAAAAAAGAATGCAAGTTTCCTTCCTCTTCATCAACACCAGTTGGGAGAGGCAGTTTCTGTCAGTGTGCAAAGGATACTTTCTCTCTCTCTTACAGACACACACACACACACACACACACACAGACAGAGAGAGAGAGAGACAGACAGAGATTGGGAGCAAAGTAACCCTGGAGAGCTCAGCCCCTAGTGACTCTGTATTCTTCTAGGCTGAGAAACAACCAGCAACTTTTAAATAGCAACTTCTCTTGCCAAACCAAAAATTACGATCTGTCTCTCTGGGCAGCTTTCTACATTGTTAATGGCTAAGAGACTATTAAAACTTGCCTGGTCCTGCCCTTCTCTAACTCCACCCCACAGCCTGGAAGAAGCAGAAAGCCCAAGTCAGACGCCCTATCAGGACCCTAACTCCATGTGCCTCGGCTGTCCTTTTTATTGCAGAAAACCAACCTGAATAAACTCCAGAGTAGGAGCACCATGCTCATAGTTGCATGCTCAGTGGGCTCCCAAACTCAGATCAGACCTGAGGATCCTGTGCCGTTGTACTCAACCACATAGGAAGACTTATCAGATTTCGGATGATTCCGCTCAGAAAACCCTAGTCAGCATGGTGCATAACCCCAGTGGCATGCTGGGGCGTGTTTAACAACCGGCTCTCTGGGGTGCAAAGGCAGCTCTTGTTTGTAGCACGTGCCAATTTCCTTAGTGTGGAGTCTTTCACTGTGGCTGATTTCAAGCTATCAACTTGACATCAACCTGGAAATTAAGCAGTCAGCGCTCCGGAGCTGAGGTGCGCAGACTCCAGCACATTATAGTCAACTCAAAGCCCTTCCCAAGAGCGTACAAACCCAGAGTTCTGACACCTTCTAGGTCAAGTCTTGCCTCTGCCCTACCTCCACAGAATCTTGGTATTTCAAAGACTGTCACTAGTAAGGGTTTTTGTTGAGGCAATGTGGGCAGGGTGGGACAGGAACTGGGGAGTTGCACAGGCTTGGTTCCCAATGATAGCCCCACCGCATGAGACCCATGCTACCTAGCTAAGCAGCTCCACCTTTCTGGGTCTCAGCTGCCTCATCTGTAAAACTGGGATAATAATACCTGAGAAGATTATTGTGAGAAATAAGTGAGATAATAGTCACAAAGCACTTGACAGTCAATATGGCTTCCTTCTTTGTATTACCATGAACAGTTGGTTACGATATAGCACAATGATTAGAAATCATAACACGGGCCGGGCGCAGTGGCTCACACCTGTAATCCCCGTATGTTGGGAGGCCAAGGCAGGCCAATCACCTGAGGTCAGGAGCTCAAGACCAGGCTGGCCAACAAGGTAAAACCCTGTCTCTATTAAAAATACAAAAAAAAATTAGCTGGGTGTGGTGGCAGGCACCTGTAAACCCAGCTATTCAAGGAGGCTGAGGCAGAAGAATAGCTTGAACCCGGGAGGTGAAGGTTGCAGTGAGCCGAGATCGTGCCACTGCACTCCCACTGGGCAAAAGAGCAAAGAGTTTGTCTCAAAAAAAAAAATCATGACATGGCCAGGCACAATGGCTTATGCTGCAACCCCAGGCACTTCGGAAGGCTGAGGTGGGTGGATTGTTTGAGGCCAGGAGTTTGTTGAGACCAGCCTGGGCAACATAGCAAGACTTTGTCTCTACAAATAATTTAAAAATTAGCTGGGCGTGGTGGTGCACACCTATGGTCCTAGCTTCTCAGGAGGCTAAGGTGGGAGGATCGCTTGGGCCCCAGGGCCCAAGTGGAACCCCATCTCAAAAAAAAAAAATTGACTGGGTTTGGTGGCTCATGCCTGTAATCTCAGTACTTTGGGAGGCTGAGGTGGGTAGATCACTTGAGGTCAGGAGTTTAAAACTAGCCTGGGCAGGCCGGGCGCGGTGGCTCAAGCCTGTAATCCCAGCACTTTGGGAGGCCGAGGCGGGTGG
>NW_022437002.1:3179359-3181687 GCF_009761245.1 Sapajus apella
AGCCTGGGCAACACGGTAAAACCTTGTCTCTACTAAAATTCAGAAACTAGCTGGGTGTGGTGGTGCGTGCTTGTAATTCCAGCTACTCAGGAGGCTGAGGCATCAGAATCAATTGCTTGAACCTGGGAGATGGAGGTTGCAGTGAGCTGAGATCATGCCAGTGCACTCCAGCTTAGGCAACAGAGTGAGACTCTGTCTAAAAAAAAAAAAAAAAAAGAAAGAAAAGAAAGAAAAAGAAAAAAGACAAAATCAGGACACCAAACTCTACCTATGGCTTATTGTCCTGGGATGGGGATGTGGGAGACAAACAGAGAAGGGCAGGGAGGGCCTTCCCAGAGTGGTGGAGATGGTCTTTATCATGAGAACGGTGTGGGTTACAGAGGTGTATGCTTTGTCAAGACTCAACTAACTACACTTAAAATTTAAGGATTTCATTCTAAGAAAATTATACCCCTGTTAAAAGATTTTAAAAAGTGGGGAAGGGAGCATGATTATAGATGACAAGTAAGTGTACAGTGACTTAAAAGACTTACCAACTCTGCCTCCCCATCCCCCCAAAAAGGCATGCAAATTAGCAAGTGAAGATGCAGAAAAAGCTGGGTGAGCAGGCCAGGCAGGTCCAAACTCTCCTCCGGGTCTGCCTGGAGGCGGCCTGACTCTCTCCAGCACAGATGTCTCCAAGCAGCTGCTGATCACAGTGAGCCTGGGGGCCCTGGGCTTTGGCCGTCTGTTGTCCAGCATCATCCGACTCCAGCTAAACCATCTCGCCAGCAGACTGCTCCAAGACCAAGTACTGAAGAAACTAGGAGTCAGCCTTCAGTCAAGATGTTCATTGTTGGGCAGTTGCGGTGGCTCATTCCTGTAATACCAGCAACCTGGGAGGCTGAGGTGGGCGGACCGTTTGAGCCCCGGAATTGGAGACCTACCTGGGCAACATGGCGAAACCCCATCTCTACAAAAAACGCAAAAAGTAGCCGGGTATGGTGGCACATGCCTGTAATCCCAGCGACTCAGGAGGCTGGGGCAGGAGAACTGCTTGAACCCAGGAGACGGAGGTTTCGGTAAGCCGAGATCACGGCATTGCACTCCAGCCGGGGCAACAAGAGTGAAACTCTGTCTCAAAAAAAAAAAGACTTCCATTGTCCATGGGATGCTCCACAGTGTGATGCAGCTGAAAAGCAGCACACCTACTAGAGCGGCTTGGCTGCTGGACAAGGTTTATCTGATAGACACAGTAATCAACCCCATCCTGCTTTCAAAGACCACTAAGCATAGCCTTTCCACTCCCTGGATCCCTGCACCCAGTGCTGTGTCTGTCATGCTGAATTCAACCCTCCCCAGCCTATTGGTAACTGTGCTCTGACCGAAGCCTGTTGCCAAGAGACCAAAGCTTGGGAAGCCCAAAGGAAAGCCATTCTGCAAAATTAATAGAAAAAAGAAGGTCAGAAACATTCTCCTGAACATAAACCAAGAAGATCTAGCCCCATTTAGACCCTTTCCTACAAAGAAAAAGAAAGTGGCACAAATAAACCAGAAAGCAGCAGCTACTTCAAGATCAAAAAGGAATAATTAGTAAGAGGAGCAGAACCTTCTTTCCCTGCCATTCAGAAAATCCTGGGCCTAAGACTCCAGCAGACAGAAATTATTTTAGATTATATTTCCATTTCATTTCTACTGATTGTAATCTGGAAACCAAAAGACGTGCAAAAGAGTCTAATAATAAGATTTAGCTTTTAATCTGGGTGCAGTGGCTCACGCCTATAATCCCAGCACCGTGGGAGGGAGAGGCAGGCAGATCATGAGGTCAGGAGTGCAAGACCAGCCTGGCCAACATAGTGAAACCCCATCTCTACTAAAAATACAAAAATTAGCTGGGCATGATGACATACACCTGTAGCCCCAGCTACTCAGGAGGCTGAGGCAGGAGAATCACTAGAACCAGGGAGGTGGAGGTTGCAGTGAGCCAAGATTTTCCCACCGTGCTGGGTCACAAGAACCAGACTCCGACTCCCTCTCAAAAAAAAAAAAAAAAAAAAAAAATTTAGCTTTTAGACCAGACGCAGTGGCTTATGCCTGTAATTCCAGCACTTTTTGAGACCAAGGCAGGCAGATTGCATGAGATCGGGGTTTAAGACCAGCCAGTACAACATGGTGAAACCTCATCTCTACTAAAAATACAAAAATTAGCTGGGCATGATGGCATATGCCTGTAGTCCCAGCTACTCAGGAGGCCTAGGCAGGAGAATCACTTGAACCCAGGCGGTAGAGGTTGTGGTGAGCTGAGATCGTGCCACTGCACTCCAGCCTGGGCAACAGAGCAACACTCCG